>NC_064629.1:125023693-125326723 GCF_023864275.1 Schistocerca cancellata | reverse complement strand
CGTCAACTGCACATACGGTTCACGTCCACGCTGTCGCGGCATGCTACCAGTGTTAAAGACTGCGATGGAGCTCCGTATGCCACGGCAAACTGGCTGACACTGACGGCGGCGGTGCACAAATGCTGCGCAGCTAGCGCCATTCGACGGCCAACACCACGGTTCCTGGTGTGTCCGCTGTGCCGTGCGTGTGATCATTGCTTGTACAGCCCTCTCGCAGTGTCCGGAGCAAGTATGGTGGGTCTGACACACCGGTGTCAATGTGTTCTTTTTTCCATTTCCAGGAGTGTATTTTGAAACATATAGTGTTAAAATCCACGCCTTAAAAGAATTCTGTTAGTTTACCAAACACAAAAAAGGTGGCTGCTTTTTTCTTCCTACCTTGCGGAGGGTCCTGGATATTTTTGTCCCTTGACAACCATCCTTAAATTTTGCAAAATTTCGTCTCTAATAGCTTGTCGACATTATGGTTGAAATTATTAGAAGATCAGTTAGAAGTCATTGAGAGACAATATATCTACTCAGTGATATTTCACTGATATTTCTAATTTAATCTTATATAAAAGTTAATTTATAGAAAGGTCAACAGATTCATAACAGCTGCAGTTAAAGAAATGTTGAAAAAATCTTGTGGGAGAAGGAATAATTACAGAAAAAGGGTTCTTCAAATCATTCGATTTTTTATGACTGTGTTAATTACACAAAGTGGACCTTGGGCCAGTATTCAGATATTCATTGTCTATCTTGGATTCATTGCAACAATCTACTTCACTCGACTCATGTTCAGGATTGTCTTAGGTTTTTGTCTCACTATGGTATTCTTCTGTCTGCTTTCAACGAGAAGTCATTATTTAATGAAATTGAACATGTTAAGAACACAATGAAACAGCATATAAAAGATTGGGTCCCTAAGAAAGTGCCTCTTGAAGAAAGATGGAATGCAAGATTTAAAAAATGTGAAATTTGTAAAGTATCTGTGGAAAATGTAGAGAAAATAGTTAATTTTACGTTATATCTCCCAGGGTCAAATGCTGCAGTAGAAAGAGTTTTCAGTTTGCTTAACATGTACTGGCATGATGGAAAAGGTCATGCTAGTTTTGATAAAATGACAGCAGTTGTTATTGTGAAAACTTATTTCAATCTATCTTGCATGGAATTTTGTGGTTATCTTCTTTTTAACAAGGACCTGCAAGAATCAATTCATTCTTCTCATAAATCTAGCAAAGATAAATCTTAAGATGAAATGTGTAATTTGTATCTGATCACTAATTTGTATCTGATCACTAATCAGCTTATTACATAGTTTTTAGTATTAACGGATTGTAGCTATTTAAAATACACTGCCAGAAAAAACTTGGTACACACTTTTGTAGGTTTCCAATTCACTCAGGATTTATTGTTGCAACAGTTCATATGGAGTACCTGAAACGATGACATTTACAGACTAATAGCACAAGTGTTTATGAGGTACCACATATCGACCCACCCTGAAACACCCATGTTAGTATGTGGCGTACCTGCACGGGTGACAATGCAGGCACAGACTCTAGCACCCAGTCATTCGTACAGATGGTGAAAACTGTCCTGGGATATGTTATTCCATGCCTGCTCACACTGTTGCTGCAGTTCTGTAAGAGTTGTTTGTTGAAGCATCATATGCCACAAGTGCTCAATTGGAGACAAGTTTGAAGGTCTTGCTGAATCACCTTTCTGTTGCAAGAACAGGTCCAACAACATCCTGCATGTACCATGCCCCTGTTAGTATCCCATCCACAAACACCAAAGGTGAACAGAAGTTGTCGTATACAGGGTGCGGCACTTAAATCCGGACAAATTTCAATTTGAATTTCCTGCAACATTGTAGTTTCGCCAGAGGTCACGATTGGTGTTCTCGAAAGCCATAGGCATCTATTGAACAATCAGAACCTCAAAATGGCCGAGATGTTACAGACAAGTGCTGAGTATAACTGAAGAGCCATTCTTCAGGTACCCAAGGTCAACTGTTTATGGTATTGTGGCGAAGTATAACACTTCAGTGAAGCCTGGGGTTCATATCTTGTGTGTTGTGTCCAGTGGGGGTGATATCAAGCCGCCACGTTTCTTTGAAAAGGGAGAAACTGTCACAAAAGAAGTTCATCTGCAAGGTCTGATGAATAATGTGTGGAACTGTGAATGGTTACTGTGGCCTCGGGGAGACAATATGTCTTTTAACAGCACTGGTGCTCATATGAGCCATTTAGTTCAAAAGTGGCTCTCGGATAACATCGAAACGTTCTGGTCAAAGGAGTTCTGGCCCCGAATCGCCCAGATTTGAACGTTCTTGACTACTGTGTTTGGAGCATAGTCAAAAGTGTTACCAATAAGATGAGGCACCCTAATGTCGCATCTCTACGCACCCCTATCAAAGCAGTATTTGCGAACATGGACAGCGCTGTTTTAAAGAGTGTGTGCAGTCATTGCAGCTGGAAGGGGTTGCATCAAGTAATGTTACTCTTGAAAGATACCACTACTTATATGTGAAAGGATTTTCATTTTCATTTGTATTTTGTTTTAATAAATTTGCTTTAAGAAAAAAAAAGTTTAATTTGTCCAGATTTAAGCGCCGCACCTTGTACTGCAACCCACGCTGTAAGGCCTGGCGTGTGGACAGTGCGTCTTGGATGAATGCACTCTACGAGACACTGCTCACCAGGTCTATTTTGTACGTGCAAATGATCATCACTTGCATGCAGGCACAGTTAATGAAGACCACAGTGTGCCCTTCCATCTCCCAAGTGATCCTCTGATGGCAGTGGCCGAGCCGTGCATGTCGACACTGCCGTGTGAGTGGAAGACTAGCTAGTTGTGTGCTTGCCCACAGTCCCACTGCTAATAACTGTTTCGCAACAGTTCTTGTTGACTTGTCTAGGCTCACAAGCCCTCTTATCTGCGCTGTGGTAGCTGTACAATCTGCCATTACTGACCTTACAATACAACAATTCTGGCGGGCACCTGTTCTGCACAGACACCCAGAACATTGTCTATGGATGTGAGAATGCTCACATGACCACTGATACCAGCATTTGTGCACAACTGACTCACCACGACCAACTTGTGTGACAATTTTCCAAAATGACCATCCACCACCAGGAAGCTGTTAGCTGTAGGAAGCACAGTGCCTCTCTGTGGCATGGTTGCCTGTTTGCTTCACATGTTTGCACCACACTGAGCCTTCTGGCTGTGAACGTTCCCTTATTACAAAGTAGACACAGATGGCATTCTGGTAGCTATGCCACTACACTATCTGTTGGCAGAAGACGTTGACACCATTATCACTACATCTACTATCCTCCAGGTGGCATATGCCATCATTGGATCAAAATCGACATCGTCTTTCCAGGTGTATTAATTTTTTTCCTGGCAGTGTAGTAAATGACTAAACATTGCAGAAAATATATCCACACTATTATCATAAAAAGGATATATCAGTCTTTTTTTATTTCTGAAGAAAAGAATTTTATATACATCTATTGTACTCACACTTTCCTTTCCAATCCACAAAATGAAGATACATTCTTGCTATGGGTTTTTCAGTTGGTGCATCATCAGAGGCCTTTTATCGATATCAAAATATCACAATAACTGACCAGAAATGTAAGCTAAAGTGTAGTAATGAAGGTAAGTATGAAGTATAAGTACAAGTGTCCTAATTTTTGCTCTTTGAAATATGGCCAGCCTATGTTTGAGCTCAAAATATGTTCTAAGGTTTTACAACAAATGGATTACTTTTGCTACACTTCTTGTACAAGGACGTTACTCATGCTTTCTTATAACTACTGGCCTTGGTTTTCTGTGAGGGGATCTACATTATATTATAGTTAAACGGAGGTCTAATCAGCCACAAATTCAGTATAGGATCTGATGGTGATCAGGCCCTGGGGCTTTGTTCAATTTGACTGAATTAGTTGCTTCTCAACAAGGCTGACACTAATATCGGTATCAAACAATGAAACTCCAGCTTGGAATATCAAAAATATTAGGAAAAAGACAGATTGCTACTCACTGTAAAGATGACCTGTTCAGTTGTAGATGGGCAAGACGAAAAGACTGTTACACATTATAGCTTTCGGCCGGCCAAAGACTTCTTTAAAAAAAAAAAAGGAAAGAAACACACACACACACACACACACACACACACACACACACACACACACACACAAAAGTAAGCACACCTCATGCACACATGACCACTACCACAAGTAGCTCTGACTGGAATGCCAATGCATTTTTCAGTTGCTGCATCATCAGAGGCCTATATTAGGAAAAGGACAGATGGCTACTCACCCTAAAGAAAACCCGTTCAGTTGTAGACGGGCACAACAAAATGACTGTTACACATTACAGCTTTCGGTCAAGGTTTTCTTCAGCAAAGAAGCCAATGACTTCCGGTCGGAGCCGCCAGTGACAGCGCCATGCGTGCATGAGGTATTCTTGCTTACGTGAATGTGTGTGTGTGTGTGTGTTTTTTTTTTTGCTGAAAAAGGCTTTGCCCAAACGCTATAATGTGTAACAATCTTTTCGTTGTGCCTGTTTGCATCTCAACACATCATCTTTATGGTGAGAAGAAATCTATTCCTTTCCTAATTTGTTAATATCTATAGTACTAACTGTGGTGTCACCGCCAGACACCACACTTGCTAGGTGGTAGCCTTTAAATCGGACGCAGTCCGTTAGTATACATCGGACCTGCATGTCGCCACTATCAGTGATTGCAGACCGAGTGCCGCCACACGGCAGGTCTAGAGAGACTTCCTTGCACTCGCCCCAGTTGTACAACCGACTTTGCTAGCGATGGTTCACTGACAAAATATACTCTCATTTGCCGAGACGATAGTTTAGCATAGCCTTCAGCTACATCATTTGCTACGACCTAGCAAGGCGTCATATTCAGTTACTATTTATATTGTGAATCATGTACCGTCAAGAGCGGCGTTCATCATTAATGGATTAAAGTTAAGTATTCCACCAGCTACATCCGTTTTCTAAATTATAATTTCCTTGTCCTGTTCCAGAGCTCAAGCCAGCCTGCATGAGCTAAAACGTGTGCCTTTTGGCCTCCTCTAGTAACAAGGTGTTGGCTCTCCTGCCAACCACAACACTAACCTTTATAGTTGTGTGAGAATTAAATTGGGGCTATAGCCCTGGATTTTCATTTGTAAAGGAAAATTTCAAAAACCAAGTTCAGTGTTTCTGCTTTTGCTTTGCTACCCTCAATTTCAGTTCCTGCCTTGTCCATGACTGTCTGCACATTAACATTGGCACCACTAACAGCCTATATATACAAGGTGTCCCATTTATCTTGACCAACCTAAATAACTGTTTGTCCAGATGCAAATTACAAAATGTTTTAAGGAAATGTTCTTTAACCTAAGGGGAACATCAATCAGCATGATTGCCCTCATTGTATCTTTGTTTTTTACAAAGATATGAACAGCAGTATGACTTTTTTAAATGGCACCCTGTATTTTTTATTCAGTAATTAATTTTCTATCCTAAAGACCTATTCAAAAATTCAGTGTAACATTCACTGAAACACAACGTTATTAATTACATAACACAACATTGACTTTGAGCCCGGGATCACAAACTCGTCCACTTGATCGAGTTGTCAGAAAACAAATGAGAACCAAGTAAAAACACACACAAAATTGACTTTGGCTCTCCTGTACCATTGCCCAGGAGTAGAACATTGAAACGTGCTCAAAGTGGTGGCACTGGACACTGATACACTGGTGCACTCGTTGAATGAAAGAATTATTTACTGCTTCCAGTGTTGCCTGCCGAAGAAAATTACATGCAAGCATGATACGTTCCTGCATGTCCTCTGGAGTTGTTGGAGTATCGCAACAGATAACGTCTTTAATGCATCCCCAAAGAAAAAAGTTCAGAAGATTTAAATAGCGGGCCAAGTAACTGTTCCTCCTCGATAAATCCATCTGGCAAGATACCTTCGGTTCAGAACACGACGTGCATGCAAGGCATTGTGTGCTGGACTTCCATCGTGTTGATGCCACATAAGCATTCTGGTTCTTAGCGGCACTTCATCCAGAGAGGAGAAAGAATTCATCTGAGGAAGTTGGCATATGCTGCACCATTTAGACTTCCATTGACAAAATATGGGCCAATAATTGAAGTACCAAGCATCCCACACCAGACGTTAACTCTCCGTTGACGCTGATGTTCCACCTGTCCAAGCCATCGTAGGTTGTCACTGGACCAATAATGCATGTTCCTTGTATTTACCTGTCCTTTGTTTGAGAAGGAACATTCATCGGTAAATAGAACATTGGAGAAGAATCTCTGAGAGGATTTGCTGCTGTGCCCACTGACAGAACTGTACACGATTCTGGAAATCATTCCCATGCAATTCTTGATGTAGGTGTACATGGTAAGGATGGAACTGGTGACGTGTAAGAATACGATATACACTGGTTCTAGGAATGGCAATCCTGTGTTAAGGCTGTCGTGTGCTCACATGTGAATTCATAGCAACGAAAGCGAGAAGAGTAACTTCGACAGTTTCATCTGTGCGAGTGCTACGATGATTGCATTGTCATGGGCTGAAATATCCCGTTTCTTGAAGCGCCACAACAAGACGAGAAAACTTCCATCATGAAGGTGGGTTCTTGTCAGGATATCGCTCTCTGTACAGTTCAGCTGCCTGCGTAGCATTTCGCTTACCTTCAACAGCAACAACAACAATAAAAGAAACATTATGTCGATGCAGTTTGTAGGAATGACTGCCTTTACTGTATGCCTACTCTACACAACAGTATTTAAAAGGACTAAACTACTGTCCTAAATGTACCCGTACATAAGAAAACAGTATTGCAATTACTGTTCTGCTAACTTACATTCCCCTTTGTTGGTGTACATTCTACTCACGCAACTCTTCAACTGATGATGGTTGATGGAATGACAGGCGTGCATTCTACTTATGTTTACATTTTTCCTCTGTCAACATCAGCTCGTGGATGTATTCCATTACCCTGAGTACCTGCACTAAGCACTGGGAGCGTCAACATCAATGTTGTGTTATGTAATTAATAACGATGTGTTTCAGTGAATGGTACACTGTGATACATTTTTTTAATAGTCTTTAAGAGAGGAAATGAGTTACTGAATAAAAAATACAGGGTACCATTTTAAAAAGTCATACTGCTGTTCATATCTTTGTAAAAAAACAAAGCTACAATGAAGGCAATCGTGCTGACTGATGTCCCCCTGACGGCTAAAGAACATTTGCTTGAAACGTTTTGTAATTTGCATCTGAACAAACCGTTACTTCGGTTGGTCAAGATAAATGGGACACCCTGTGTGTGTGTGTGTGTGTGTAATCAGAATTTCTTTGGGTTTATATTCTTGTTGGGATTATATTCTTCTACAGTAGTTGGTGAAGGCTTCAGGCATTGTCCTCTTGACAGTCAAACCCGAAGACTGGAAAGTTGCACAGGTCACACCAATGTTCAAGAAAGGTAGTAGGAGGGATCCACTAAATTACAGGCCCATATCATTAACATCAATATGCAGCAGGATTTTGGAACATATATTGTGTTCAAACATTACGAATTACCTCAAGGGGAACTGTCTATTGACACAAAGTCAACACGGATTTAGAACACATCGTTCTTGTGAAACACAACTAGCTCTTTACACACACAAAGTGTTGAATCCTACTGACAAGGGATTTCAAACTGATTCCGCATTTCTAGATTTCCAAAAGGCTTTTGACACTGTACCACACAAGCAGCTTGTAGTGAAATTGGGTGCTTATGGAATATTGTCTCAGTTATGTGATTGGATTTGTAATTTCCTGTCAGAGAGGTCACAGTACATAGTGATTGATGGACTTCTGGCTTTCCCCGAGTTAATGTTATAGCCTCTCTGCTATTCCTTATCTATATAAACAATTTAAGAGACAATCTGAGCAGCCGTCTTAGGTTGTTTGCAGATGATGCTGTCATTTATCATGTAGTAAACTCATCAGAAGGTCAAAACAAATTACGAAACAATTTATGAAAGATATCTGAATGGTACAAAAATTGGTAATTGGTCCCAAATAATGAAAAGTGTGAGGTCATCCACATGAGTGCTAAAAAGAATCCGTTAAACTTCTGTTGCATGATAAATCAGTCTAATCTAAAGACCATAAATTCAACTAAATACCTAGGACTTACAATTACGAACAATTTAAATTGGAAATAAATTGGAAAGAACACTTAGCAAATGTTGCGAGGAAGGCAAACCAAATACTGTGTTTTATTGGCAGAGCACTTAGAAAATGTAACAGATCTCCTAAAGAGATAACCTGTATTACGTTTGTCCGCCCTCTTTTGGAGCACTGTTGTATGGTCTGGGGTCCTTGCCAGATTAACAGAGTACATCACGAAAGTTCAAAGAAGAGCAGTAGATTTTGTATTATTACAAAATAGGGGACAGAGTGCCACAAACATAATGCAGCAGGATTTGGGATAGATACCATTAAAACAAAGGCATTTTCCATTGCGGGGAAATCTTCTCACGAAATTTAATCACCAACTTTCTTCTCCAATTGCAAAAATATGTTGTTGATGCTGACCTGCATAGGGAGAAATGATCATCATAATAAAATAAGGGAAATCAGAGCTCACACGGAAAGATATAGGTGTTCGTTTTTACCGCGCACTATTCGAGAGTGGAATAATAATAGAGAATTGTTGTGAAAGTGGTTTGATCAACCCTCTGCCAGGCACTTAAGTGTGATTTGCAGAGTACCCATATAGATGTAGATGTTGAAATGCATTTCATTCAGCAGTTCCATATCTCCAGCCCTAAGCTTTGTTTTATGCCTATTATGCAGTAGTCTCTGTTTCTCTAGATCAGGGCTTAACAACTGGCCGGTTTCGAGTGCGAGTACTCGCATCTGCTCAGGCACGTGCTCGCGAGCAGGTGCAAGGTCGCGGAGTAGGAAGGGAGGGGAGCGAGGGGAAATGCGCGTGCACGTTTGAATGTGATCTCGCGTTCTTAGCAGATTTAACTAGCCATCTGAATGCTTTGAACATTTTACTACAAGGTAAAGATCTGCTAATTACTCGTTTCATAGATCGAATACGAGCTTTTAAAATGAAATTGACACTTTGGGTGAGTCAGCTGGAAACAGGAAAACTAGCTCATTTTCCTAAATTATCATCCATGCAAGATGTTCACAAAGACTGTGAACGTTATTCACATAGTTTAGTTGATCAGCGCTTTCAAGATCTGACAGCACTAGACAGTGATTTTGATCTGTTCTCTCCATATTCAGCGAATATTGAAGAGATTCGTCCCGAGCTGCAGCAAGAAATTATTGACCTGCAGTGTGACAGAGAATACAGAGACAAATTTCAGAACAAGAAAAACATTTTGGAATTCTACACACACTTCCCTCAGGATAGATTTCCTAGTTTGCACAAACTGGCGGCTACAATAATATCAATGTTCGGTTCCACGTATGTTTGTGAACAACTGTTCTCTGCAATGAAATGCAACAAGACGCGCCTGAGAAACGCATTGTCTGATCGAAATTTAAACTGCACGCTGCGCCTAAAATGCACAAGAACAATTACTCCGAACATAGACGCAATTGTAAAGGGCAAAAAGTACAAGATAACCGAGAATCCCACACTTCAGTGACACCTTTCATTGTGTAACAGTTCACAAATTAATGCGAATGTAGAGGCATACACTAAGCTAATAAAATTATGTGGCATGTGTACATTCTCCTTTATTTGTTTCATTTGTCACAGTAATAATTCATGAGTGGTATTCCTGCAGGTGGCCGCGGATTTACATTGACTGGCGGCAGCTGTTGTGTGCCCCACATGACTCTCCCCACTGTCCATTCTGGTCCGGTAGTGACGGTAGCGTGCTCGCGTTGCTCCGTGCTCGCGCCTTGCTGCTCACAGCTTGCTCCGCGAGCACGTATGTTGTGAAGCCCTGCTCTAGATGTTTCTTTAGAATGACTGTATACCATGAAGGGTTCCTCCCATTATGAACTGTTCCACTAGGTAAAAATCTATCAGTGAATGGTCAAGCATTATTTTAAACCTAAGCCAGAGTTCTACATGCTCCTCTCCTAAACTAAAAGTTTCTAGTTCCTTATTAGATACAATACTACTTCCTCCTTTTCTAGCTTGCTGAAAATATAAATTTGTTCTAGTCGCCCTTTGTACGTTGGCAATCATTGTTCCTACAACTGCCTCATGGTCACTGATACCAGTTTCTATGTGGACATGCTTCAAGAGGTCAGACTGTTCATAGCTATTACATACAATATACTTCCATCATGAGTGAGCTTCCAAACAATCTGTTACAGGTAGTTATCACGGAATGCATTATGCAATGTATCACAGGACGTCTTGTCATGTCCATCATTTACGAAACTGTAATTATCTCAATTGATTGTAGGATTACTAAAGTCTCCTCCTACGATGGCAGCATGATTGGGGAACTTACTAGTGAACTTAAAGGTAAACCTACATTGAAAACAATTACAGATAAAGAGAAACCTATTAACAATGTTAACTGGAATAGACTATTCAAATATCTTAAGTTAGTAAGGACAAAATACAAGGAGCAAAAGTTTGTTTGAATGGGTCATTACTCATTCCTGGATAGTTCAGCTAGTGGAGCATTGTCCTGAGAAAGGAAGAGAATAACACGGCATACCTAGTCTGTGGAACTGATAGGATGTTTCAAAATGGTGTACACTCTGCTGCAGAGTGAAAATTCATTCTAGAGGCTGTCTACAAACTGTAGGGAAACCAGGCTGCAGTTGTAAGTGTTCAAGGATGTGAAAGGAAATCAGTATTTGAAAAGAGGATGAGACAGGGTTGTAGCCCTTAGCAGAACCAGAGAGAAATTTAGAAAGGGAATTAAGGTTCAGATAGAAAAAATAAAAACTGTAAGGTTTATTGGTGACATAATTCTTTCAGAAACAGCAAAGGACTTGGAAAATCAGTTGAACAGAATGGATAGCAAGTTGAAAAGTGGTTATAACATGGATATTAACAAATGGATTGCAGTCAAATTAAATCTTATGACGCTGAGGGAATCAGATTAGGGAGTAAGATGATAAAAGTAGTGGACAAGTTTTGCTATATGTGCAGGAAAATAAATGGAAATGGCCAAAGGGCAGAGGATACAAAATGCAAACTGATAATAGCAAGGAAAGGGTTTCTAAAAAATGAGTTATCGTTTAATACTGAATTTTAAATTCAACTGTTAGTACATCTTATTTGAAGTTATTTGTCTGGAGTGTAGTCTTGTACTAAAGTTAAACATTGATGATAAACAGTTCAGACAAGAAGAGAATAAAAGCTTCTGAAATGAATGGTGAAGATTGGCTGGAGATACTGAATGACTAAAGAGGAGGTCCAGAATCAAAGTGGGAGAAAAGAAATTTGTAGCAAAACTAGAATACAAGAAGAGACTTGTTGATAAGACATGTCCTGAGGCATCACAGGATATTTGTTAATGGAGGGATTTACTGCATGTGTGTGTGTGTGTGTGTGTGTGTGTGTGTGTGTGTGTGTGAGAGAGAGAGAGAGAGAGAGAGAGAGAGAGAGAGAGAGAGAGAGAGAGGGGGGGGGGGGGGGAGGGGACAGGATCCAGGTAACCAGCAACCAGTACATGTTCTGTCCAGCAACACATTCACATGTTAAATAGAAATGAGCACAAAATGAATGCATGAAACAGTCAGTAATAATGCATCTACTGTCATATGCATAAAAAGAAGATATTTTTGTTATCAAATGAAAAATCTTTTAAAAATAATTTATCAATTTGTACTTTCACTCAATACTAATATAAACTGAGCAAGAATTTTAGAGGACATTATGATAAATTTTAGTTTGTTGTTATTTGAGTCTGCCAGAGATGGACTTAAGACACTGTGAGAGAGGACAGTTTGACTAAAAGAACTATCTGGTAACTGGCAACATGGAGGGGAATCACAACTTGACAGCACACAGCTTGTTAATACTGCCTCATTTTGACCATCACCTCCACCACGGCCACCATCTGTGCATAAACAGGGCTTCGCCACCTCCCTCCACAGGGAAGAGGAATGCCGTCTACAGCTGGTGCCTGATGACCCAGAACACACAACACTGTCCTGTTGGTTGCTACACTGCCAGACATCTGCAGCTGATGCAGCTCCACAGCACTCTGACAACCACTGCAGTAATGAGGGCACTATAATCACCAGACATAGACAGCACTATCTAACATCCGTGTAGCCACCCTGATGCAGCCACTTCCTCGTATCCATATGCAAGGTGGCCTTTATAAGACTGCTGCCTGCAGCTCTCTGGCAGTCTGAATCCGAGTCTAAAACCAACCACGAATCCAAGCAATATATGACAAGTCTCTGACAGTGCACACCAGGACTAGGTCTGTGCTAGTGTAAAAACTGATTGTGTCTGCGGTTGGTTCAAACTTTACCTATGGCAGTGTAACATAGTGACAGACTGTGTGCTTTCTCTTGCATCTTCCTGGAACTGTATTGATAGAATGACAATTCTTCTCACAGATCAGGATACTCTCTTATATTCCTTTCTTCTAGAAATAAACTTCTATTGTTCCACGCTACCTGGGCACCTTCTTGTTTTCTGCGTGCACCACCTCACAGTGGGCTACTTTACGAATATTAATATAAAGATAACAAAATAGTAAACAAATGCTTACTAGTTAAGACCTGTGGTTGGATAAGAGCTTCACTGCTAAACTGGCAAAGCCAATAATTACAAATCGAACTACAGTCTCATTCAAAAAATTCTAGTGTGCTACCTTGCTTTGCGTATGGCCAGGACGATGGTCAGCTCCACACAGGTCTGCTACAGAGCCAGACGTGCTTGAGTCATCAGATCTGGAAATGGTCAGAAACAATATTTTTAACTACTACTCTCCAAAATTGAGTTTATATCTGCAATGAATTTCAAATTAAAATACGTCATTATAACTGAATATATTTTCAACAATGTTATGATGTTGACGTGCAGTATCAATACACAAGGAAGATAAAATAATATTCAGAGCTGAAGGGTAGAGTGATAATGAACTAACTACAGAAAACATCAGTCTTTCAAGCATTGCAAGCAATTAAATAAGTGGAATGCTCCAAATCAAATAATACCTACTTTTAATTCCAATTCATTTGGAAATTTCGCAAATGAAATGACAACTCTGCTTTTCTTGGATATATTATTTAGTAACAACCGCCTATGGCATGGAGATCAACATAAAATAACACTTACAAAGTGAACATGTCACACTACTTGAATGGCAATGGAACTGCCAGGAGAAAGGCAGTATACCGGTGCAATCAAATGGAAAAGTGATGGAACTTCAAGCATTTCAAATATTCACAGCCAACAACATTAACAATAAAAACTAACATATAGATACTTTGAACTGCTGATCTGCTGTAGTTATATGCTGGTAATTCACTTACGCCTCTGAAATATGTTGTTCTGATGTTGGTACAAAGTAGATGAGTGGAATGATTTGTGCAAACATATTACTCGTAACTATGTGTTCTGGGAATGACAACAAATATGAAATTACAGTTTATTTCACAAAGAACTGAGATGCTAAAACAGCACATCAGATCTACATGATTATCATCAAACAATCCATTTCTTTTCTTTGTTTGCCAAATGCAGAATTTATGAAAAGACCACTTAAGAACAGCTCTTAGATATCTGGAAATTATCTGAACAACTCCTTCTGTAACAGATCTCATTATTATCAATTGCAAGAAATCTGCACAATACTAAAATTGAGTAACTAACCACATCAGTCAAGGAAATGATTCACAGTGATATTCACATCTGCATGATAGAGAGAAGATGCTTTTCAAATGATGTTACATCTCACCATAAATTACCCACACACAGAACTATGTTGAAACAGATTTTTTAACTATTTTACAGCACAATTTCTTAGTCATTACATCACAAATATCACAACATAAATATCATAACAAGTGTATGGACAAAACTACATACACCATAGTTTTTATTTTACTACACAGTTCACATTGAAGTTGGGATTTAATGCACGTATATGAGAATATCGCAAATAAAATTACTAATAATTTCAAACACTGATCAGCAACTGAAAATATTACAGCTACTGTAATGCTGCAATACTGCACTGGAATGCAAAACTCGGAAACAAACATTTCAAATGGACTTGTCAAGCTCTGAACCGTGTACATTATACAAGGAATCGCTAGAATCCAGAAATGAACTTCTCAGTGGTGCTTGAAGACAGTGTCCAAATTCAAATAACACTATTTCTTAGTAGCACACATTGTTTTAGACAAATCAACATGAAAAGTTATGGTCTGAAGCAAAAGAACTAAAGGATTAATGTAATAATACATGACACTCACACATCAGATAACAGCAAAAAGCCCAGCAGTTTTAACTGTGTCTTCATGAAATACTTCCACTCATTAGCACCATTCAATTGAACTTAATGGAACCACAATCAACATTTCAAATGAAGAATTTTTTTAAAATTGCTATAACAGTAACATACAAAGGAAGGATTGATGCACAATTACATTTCTTTTGAAACAATCACGTCTTTGTATTTCCAATGAAATGTGAGGTGGGCAGCTATGTGCATGGTGGTCACAATTGTTACCATGCCCCACCACAAGCCCCACCCCCCCCTCCCCCCCCCACACACACATACCACATTTCCCTCTTTCTCTGTTCTATCTCCTCCTTCCACCCCACTCCTCCACACTAGTGTATACTGTCCACAGACCCCTTGCCCGTGGTCAGTATGAGCTCACCAGTGGCATAACCCTAAGCTGTGCACCTGCTGCCTCCGTCACACCAGTCATCAGCCACCCTTCTTCAATCCTAACTCCCATTCCCTGCATCCTCTCTCCCATCACCCACTCCACCTGACACAATCAGTCACCCCTTCGAGCTAAGCTGTAGCATAGCACAATTCAGCTGTAGAGTCATACATGTATGCTATAACTCTGAAGGAGGATTTGTCTAAAGTTAGCAAACATTCTCAGTCTTGTTTACATGCTTATCTACAACTCCACACTTTGACTATTCAATGAGATGTTTCCATACTCCTTTCAGTTTTTACATACTGAAATTACAATGGGAGAGCAGGGATTTGGCTCTATCAGTAACATTTCATGAGGAGCCCCCATTTCTGCCAAATCTTAAATAGTACACAAAGAAAATGAAATGTATGCATATTTTACGAACATAAGTCTCAAAACTTTCTGCACTTTAGTTGTTTATATTGATTTTGCCCCTCCCCCCCAAAAAAATGTATTTCACAGTTAAAAGCTCCATTATAAGGATTTCCCAGGTTCAACTGAGGCTTTCCTCCACAAGCTGGGAAGCAGATTCTCACAACATGCAGGTCCAACTGGTTCATCTGGTCATGATAAAAAACCTCGAGTGAATCTTGAAAACCCTGATGATGGAGCTTTCACTTCAAAATACCTACCTGAAATAAAAACAAAACACAAAGACTCGATGAACTTTTATTCGCAAAACATACATCTTACAGTGTTTTCAAAAGTGGACAGAATTATGGTAGACTAACCAACCCTCTGGTTACAAACAAAGCAATACCAATTTAGAATTTGCACTTCTGTCATTATACATGAGGAGTCTCCTTTTAAATTAATACTGATAACCAGAATGAATCTTTAACTCCATAGGGAAGTAGGCAATGTCAGGTTCAAACTGTGTGCAGTACTGGAATTAGGACTCGCCTTTTGGATGCAATGCTCTTACCACTAAACTATCTGGGCACAGCTCACAACCCACCCTCACTGCTTTGATACTGGTAACTACCACTGAATCTACACTTACAGTAATGGCTGTGGCTAAATGACTGCTTGCAGTTAACAGTGGAATCTTAACACAAGAAAGAAGTTTATAGTTCTATATCTCACTGATGTTCAGCTCATTAGAGATTAAGAGAGTTTAAACGAGGATGGAGAAGGTAACTAGCTGTGGTATTTATAAGGAACCATCCAAACATTCAACTGAACTCACTTAGCAGAACAACAAAAAACCTAAAATAGAATAACAAGAATGTGAAATAAGCTGCAATCCTTCCAAATATGAGTCCACTTCACACAATAATTTTGTAATCAGCCATTTGTTTGTGATCTGTGCCAATTTAATGCAGTGCAGTTTTATTACTAGTTATCCAATAAGTCTGAGATGGCTGTAAAAGGGAAACAGGGCCAGAGGAAAGCATAATGACACATTTTCTTAACCAATTCTTCTGTTGCTTCTTGGTAGAATAACATAATTATCAATTAAAAAACAGAATATTTTGATGTTCTACAAGATTAATTTATTAAGTTAACCAGACTTTAGCTATTGTTAACAAAGGAGTTACAATACTTGTAAACAACATGAAATGAATAACATCTTTTCCATCCCCCCCCTCTTTATTTTTATTTATTTAATTTTTTTATAAATATTGTAACTTTTTTGACAATGATACTCAGTTGAAGTCTTATGACAGCCTTGTAAGCCAAAAACCAGTTAACTAAGTGAATCAATCCTACAGAACACACACAATGTTGTCCTTTTCATTTAGAAGCATAACAACATACTGACATGAGAGGAGGATAAAATAGTAAATGATCCACACCACCTAGCAAACTATGTGAATGAAAATTTTTCATGCACTGCAGAAAAATTACAACAAAAAAATCCCAAAACCTGTAAATAATTATGCAATAATTACAATGTTGTTATTATGAAATAATTACAATGTTGTTATGACCAATCACAGAGCATAAAGTCAGTAAAACTGTATAAAACACAAAAATATATATATATAAAGTTAATAGGCATAGATGAAGTACGGATGTGTGCCCAGAAACAAAGCGTAACGAGTATACAAGCTCCCCTAACATACATAATAAAGGAGTCACTTGCATCATAGAACCTTTAAGGATATTTAAAACATACAAGAGTTGTGCCTCTGTTTAGGTGCCAAAGTGGCAGAAGTACAGTATCAGCCATAGTAAAATCCACTTTCTCTTGACAAGTATGGGTGTGTCACAGACATATTCTTGTATCTTTCCAGGCCTTTGATACTGCTGACCATAAGAGTCTACTAAATAAGCTAGAATCATTAGATATAAGAGGCATAGTCCGCAGCTCGTGGTCGTGCTGTAGTGTTCTCGCTTCCCGTGCCTGGGTTCGATTCCCGGTGGGGTCAGGGATTTTCTCTGCCTCATGATGACTGGGTGTTGTGAGATGTCCTTAGGTTAGTTAGGTTTAAGTAGTTCTAAGTTGTAGGGGACTGATGACCATAGATGTTAAGTCCCATAGTGCTCAGAGCCATTTGAACCATTTTATAAGAGGCATAGCTAGTGAATAGTTCTGACCATATCTAGCATATAGGGTACAAAGAGTAGACAAGGAAGTTTCCAATTGGCCATTATGAAATAAAGTCACATTGAACACAAAGAAAACAAATATCATGAATTTCAGTTTGAAGAGGAAAAATGACACTGTCAAATTAAATGTATAAGGTACCTCTACAAACTGCACAACAAACACAAAATTTCTAGGAATGAATATTGATTCATAGTTGAACTGGCATTAACATACATAAAGATATATGTAACTCGAAAGTTCTCAGTATGTTATGCTCTTAAATAGTCCTGTTATCAATGTGTAACAGCCAATGTATTTTAGTTGTGTACTATTCACATTAGTTGTAAATATATACAGTGAATGTGCATAATTAAACAGTGTACACCTCCACGGCTGGTCTAAAGAGGCTGCCACACAGTGGCACAGATAGCACAGCAAATGCTGCACTGTATGCAAAACAGCCTTAAGTCGGCACACTGGGCCCTCAGCAACTCCCATGTTATGTGACTAATGTACGCTTCACAGTTAGACTGTGACTTAATGCACTCCTTGGATACCTGTGTTTGTGCTGATAACTATTTTAATCAATGTCTCAGTATATCAATTCAATTGGAAGCAGAATAAATGTTGGTTGGTGGGAAATCTGATTTTGAATTTGAGCAACATTATAATAATATGTACACACAATTCTCAGATATGGAATTCTTTTCTGGGAAACAAATGCATAAAAAATAAACAAAGTTTTGAAAGTACAGAAAAAGAGCATTAGAAAAATGAGTAAAAATGTAATAACACTCACTGTAAATATGTCATGTGAGTACATTTACTGATCAGTTATGGATGTCAAAAGTAACACTGGTAATTACTGTGCAAACTGCTCTGTCCAACTTCAGTAAAATCTGAAATTTGCAAAATATCCCACAACCACTGGATAATTTTGAAATATAAGAACTTTTATCACTCAAATCAAAGAAGATTTAATGCCACATCCATCCACGCATAATAAACCTGGTTCCTGAAATACCATTTTTGAAAAAATAAGCTGTACACAAAAGTGCTATCTGAGTATTTTCAACAAACATAATTAATATATCTGACCATTCATTATTATTCAGATTATTTACTATACTTACTTTTTTGTTTCATGTTTCAAATTGTTAGTTTATATTTTAAACTCTTATTTTTCCACTCAGTTTATGAACTGAAAATAATAAGTAACTCATTATTATGATACAAAATCATTACAAAATCTATACAGAAATGCTTAAAACATAATGTCTCAGTAGGATTTCAGAATGTGGCAGATGATTTTCTAAATATTTTGTTTAGTACCAAGCATATTTCAGTACATTTTAAAACTTGATGAAGAGAATTCATTATATACCAGTGACTGTGGCTTGATTATATTGTTTAAGTGGAGATTGACATCAAATGATTCAGCAGGACTAGATCTGAAAATCTTCTCACAAAGTTCTTTCAATATCAAAAGCCGTTTATGTCCAATGATTGTACCTGTCCTGTTGAGACTTTTGAGATCAAGATGAATGTTACTTGTCCTCAGGTATGATGCTCAAAATGTTTTTTTCACACTCACCACCACCCTTTCATAGTTTTAAAAGAAACTAATGGAGATTTTGTATTGAGAACTTGAGAATCTCTTTCTGATGCCGCAAATGTTCTTGTGACAGCATTGAAATCTGTTAAACTAATGCCTGACCACTTCAAAAGATATCCCTGCACAGGCGAAAAATCAATATTAATGTTATATTCTTAAGGTGGTCTATGTGAAAGAACTGTTTTGAGCATCCTACCTGAGGGCAAGGAACTTTTACATCTAGTGACCCAAGCGGCTTGACAGGACAGGTACAGCCACGGCATATATATGGCATTTGATAGCGGAAAAACTCTGGGAGAAGATTTTCAGATCTAGTCCTGCTGAATGGTTATGATGTCAATCCCCACTTAAGAAACAATGCAATCAAGTTGCAGCCACTAGTACATTTTCAATTCTCTTTGTTAAGGTTTTCCAACGCACTGAAATATGCCTCATGCAAATCAGGATATTTGGAGGACCACCCGCCACAATCTGTAAATCCTGCTGAGTTTTGTTTTATATTGTGTTGTCTGTCATGTGCATTATGTAAAGAAATTTTGTTCATTTGATGTGCGTGGAGTGCAAAAAATGTTGTTTTAAGCATTTCTGTACAGATTCTCATTGCTGTAATGATTCTGTATCACAAAAATTGGTTACGTATTATTTTCAATTAACAAAATACACATATGTGAAACTGTAAACTGAATTTAAAACATAAAATAACAATTTAAAATACAAAACAAAAAAGTAAAAAATAATTAGAATAATAAGGAATGTTAAGATATTTTAATTAGATATGGTGAAAATATACAGACAGCATATTATGTGTGCCTTATTTTCCAAAAATGGTATTTCAGAAACCTGGTTTATTACACACTGATGAATGTGGCCCGAAAGTCTCTTTAATTTATGTTGTGACACAAGTTTTTATTTTTCAAAATTAATTAATGATGTTGTTGTTGTTGTTGTTGTGTTGTTGTTGTTGTAGTCTTCAGTCCTGAGACTGGTTTGATGCAGCTCTCCATGCTACCCTATCCTGTGCAAGCTTCTTCATCTCCCAGTACTTACTGCAACCCACATCCTTCTGAATCTGCTTAGTGTATTCATCTCTTGGTCTCCCTCTATGATTTTTACCCTCCAGGCTGCCTTCCAATGCTAAATTTGTGATCCCTTGATGCCTCAGAACATTTCCTACTAACCGATCCCTTCTTTTTGTCAAGTTGTGCCACATACTCCTCTTCTTCCCAATTCTATTCAATACGTCCTCATCAGTTATGTGATCTACCTATCTATTCTTCAGCATTCTTCTGTAGCACCACATTTCGAAAGCTTCTATTCTCTTCTTGTCCAAACTATTTATCGTCCATGTTTCACTTCCATACATGGCTACACTCCATACAAATACTTTCAGAAACGATTTCCTGACACTTAAATCTATACTCGTTGTTAACAAATTTCTCTTCTTCAGAAACCCTTTCCTTGCCATTGCCAGTCTACATTTTATATCCTCTCTACTTCGACCATCATCAGTTATTTTGCTCCCCAAATAGTAAAACTCCTTTACTACTTTAAGTGTCTCATTTCCTAATCTAATACCCTCAACATCACCCGACTTAATTCGACTACATTCCATTATTCTCGTTTTGCTTTTGTTGATGTTCATCTTATATCCTCCTTTCAAGACACTGTCCATTCCGTTCAACTGCTCTTCCAAGTCCTTTCCTGTCTCTGACAGAATTACCATGTCATCGGCGAACGTCAAAGTTTTTATTTCTTCTCCATGGATTTTAATACTTACTCCAAATTTTTCTTTTGTTTGCTTTACTGCTTGCTCAATATACAGATTGAATAACATCGGGGACAGGCTACAACCCTGTCTCACTCCCTCCCCAACCACTGCTTCCCTTTCATGCCCCTCGACACTCATAACTGCCATCTGGTTTCTATACAAATTGTAAATAGCCTTTCGCTCCCTGTATTTTACCCTTGCCACCTTTAGAATTTGAAAAGAGCATATTCCAGTCAACATTGTCAAAAGCTTTCTCTAAGTCTACAAATGCTAGAAACGTACGTTTGCCTTTCCTTAATCTTTCTTCTAAGATAAGTCGTAAGGTCAGTATTGCTTCACGTGTTCCAATATTTCTACGGAAGCCGAACTGATCTTCCCCGGGGTCGGCTTCTACCAGTTTTTCCATTCGTCTGTAAAGAATTCGCATTAGTATTTTGCAGCTGTGACTTATTAAATTGATAGTTCGGTAATTTTCACATCTGTCAACACCTGCTTTCTTTGGGATTGGAATTATTATATTCTTCTTGAAGTCTGAGGGTATTTCGCCTATCTCATACATCTTGCTCACCAGATGGTAGAGTTTTGTCAGGACTGGCTCTCTCAAGGCCATCAGTAGTTCTAATGGAATGTTGTCTACTCCTGGGGCCTTGTTTCGACTCAGGTCTTTCAGTGCTCTGTCAAACTCTTCACGCAGTATCGTATCTCCCATTTCATCTTCATCTACATCCTCTTCCATTTCCATAATATTGTCCTCAAGCACATCACCCTTGTATAGACCCTCTATATACTCCTTCCACCTTTCTGCTTTCCCTTCTTTGCTTAGAACTGGGTTTCCATCTGAGCTCTTGATATTCATGCAAGTGGTTCTCCTTTTTCCAAAGGTCTCTTTAATTTTCCTGTTGGCAGTATCTATCTTACCCCTAGTGAGATAAGCCTCTACATCCTTACATTTGTCCTCTAGCCATCCCTGCTTAGCCATTTTGCACTTCCTGTCAATCTCATTTTTGAGACATCTGTATTCCTTTTTGCCTGCTTCATTTACTGCATTTTTGTATTTTCTCCTTTCGTCAAATAAGTTCAATATTTCTTCTGTTACCCAAGGATTTCTACTAACCCTCGTCTTTTTACCTACTTGATCCTCTGCTGCCTTCACTCCTTCATCCCTCAGAGCTACCCATTCTTCTTCTACTGTACTTCTTTCCACCATTCCTGTCAATTGTTCTCTTATGCTCTCCCTGAAACTCTGTACAACCTCTGGTTCTTTCAGTTTATCCAGGTTCCATCTCCTTAAATTCACACCTTTTGCAGTTTCTTCAGTTTTAATCTACAGTTCATAACCAATAGATTGTGGTCAGAGGCCACATCTGCCCCTGGAAATGTCCTACAATTTTAAACCTGGTTCCTAAATCTCTGTCTTACCATTATATAATCTATCTGATACCTTCTAGTATCTCCAGGATTCTTCCATGTATACAACCTTCTTTCATGATTCTTGAACCAACTGTTAGCTATGATTAAGTTATGTTCTGTGCAAAACTCTACCAGGCGGCTTCCTCTTTCATTTCTTAGCCTCAATCCATATTCACCTACAATGTTTCCTTCTCTCCCATTTCCTACTCTCGAATTCCAGTCACCCATGACTATTAAATTTTCATCTCCCTTCACTACCTGAATAATTTCTTTTATCTCATCATACATTTCTTCAATTTCTTCATCCTCTGCAGAGCTAGTTGGCATATAAACTTGTACTTCTGTAGTAGGCGTGGGCTTTGTGTCTATCTTGGCCACAATAATGCATTCACTATGCATTTTGTAGTAGCTTACCCACACTCCTATTTTTTTATTCATTATTGAACCTACTCCTGCATTACCCCTATTTGATTGTGTGTTTATAAACCTGACCAAAAGTCTTGTTCCTCCTGCCACCGAACTTCACTAATTCCCACTATATCTATCCTTAACCTATCCATTTCCCTTTTTAAATTCTCTAATCTACCTGCCTGGTTAAGGGATCTGACATTCCACGCTCTGATCCGTAGAACACCAGTTTTCTTTCTCCTGATAACGACGTCCTCCTGAGTAGTCCCCGCCCGGAGATCCGAATGGGGGACTATTTTACTTCTGGAATATTTTACCCAAGAGGACACCATCATCATTTATCCATACAGTAAAGCTGCATGCCCTTGGGAAAAATTACGGCCGTAGTTTCCCCTTGCTTTCAGCCGTTCGCAGTACCAGCACAGCGAGGCCGTTTTGGTTAATGTTGCAAGGCCAGGTCAGTCAATCATCCAGACTATTGCCCCTGCAACTACTGACAAGGCTGCTGCCCCTTTTCAGGAACCACACGTTTGTCTGGCCTCTCAACAGATACCCCTCCGTTGTGGTTGCACCTACGGTACGGCCATCTGTATCGCTGAGGCACGCAAGCCTCCCCACCAACGGCAAGGTCCATGGTTCATGGGGAATAGTGGGGTATATTTTGTCATATTTCAAATTATTACAAATGTTATTATACAGCTTTCAAGAATGTTAATTACATTTCAACTTTTATATGAAACACATTTTTTTATATATATCATGGTTTTGAAGTTACTTCCCCTAAACTCAATATGTCAAATTACCTCCTGGGGTGTGTTTTCCCCCATTAAAGTGAAATTGGACAAAAAATTTAAAAAAAATGTATGGTATTATCCTGACCACTCTACATACCTTCTAAGTGTCATCAATATTGTTTATTTACACCTGAGAATGTTCTCTTGTTAGACAATACAGAATAGGTGTTCACTAAAAAATTTAAAACAGGTAAATAACAGTAAAATATGGATCATTTCACACAACACTTTCACATTTTTTTTCCATATCAGGGAACCCTTATCCCCAAAGCTCTTTAAGGTGTAATACTAACACCTTATCCTCTTTCTGAGTTCAACACTTCAGTTATTATAGATGGACTCCAACTCAAATTTTTCAGGCTAGCAAATGGAAAGTTGTTGCAGTACACCAAATGGAAACCAAACAGTGTTACTATGGTCTCGATTTCAGATGATACTGTGTGTGTAGTGTGTACAATAACTGGTAGTGAGAAAGCAATACACATTGTAGTATTACCCTTTTACATTATTAAATAACTTGTTTGCAAAACCAGTGCTACACATGAGGGACAAACCAAATGAGGTAGAAATGTTTTCAACAGAGTGACCTTCGATTTGGAAGGATGGTGGCTACAATCATGATCTGACCACCCTGATTCAGGTTTTCTGCGGATTCCCTACATTACTTCAGGTAAATGCCAGAATAGCTTCTCCTATGAAGATATGGGCCACTAAATCTCCAATCCCCGTCAAACTAGAACTTTAATTATGTATATTTGAATTATGTTTCTTTGTTGTTCTTGAATTATAATACCTTGATATGTCTAAAAACCTTGTAAAAGTGATCCATAGTTCAAAAGAACTACTACTACTACTACTGCATATGAGCTCCAATTTCTCTGTCATTGTCATTTAAAGCAAGGCATTAAACATAGGCTTTCAAAATTTTAAGAGTATGACTTTCCATGACACACAACACCCTCTCTTTTCGTGACAGCCACTGAATTTGGATGATTATCTGAGATGCTCTCACACTTACTAAACGATCCCTTGAAAACACGCACTACTCTTTTGTCAGTCGTCATGTCCTCTATTAATCCAACTGGTTGACAGTGCCACACTGCTGAGGAATACTCGAGAATCAGTTGAACAAGGATTTTATGAGTTACCTCCTTTATGGGTGAGTTACACTTCCTTAAGATTCTACCAATGGATCTCAGTCGTCCATCTGCTTTTCCTAAAATACTTCTATGTAGTCATACCACTTTAGGATAATCTGGACACACCCTCGCACATATTTTCTGCTGATTGGTCATCAATTGTGTAATCCAACAAGAATGTGTCTTCCCACTATTTTTGCACAATATGTAACATCTGTTTATGTTGAGGATAAACTGCCAGATTGTACACCAAGTGTCAATCTTATGTAGGTCTTTCTGCATTTTACTACAATTTTCGGGTGTTGCAATTTCCTGGTATACAACAGCTTCATTTGCACACAACCTTATGCGGCTTCTAAAAGTCAATAAAAACAATGGATCACTGCAGGCAGAATCCACAAGTAATCCTATAGTGGAGGTTTTCATTCTCCAAAAGTTCACAATAAGCAAGGATAAATGTGTTAAATAATTCTGCAAACATAGTAACGTAACTGATTTACTTCTACAAATGTGCGCATTTGTCTGATGACCTTTTTGAAATCAGGAATGACCTACACCATTTACCAGTCACTTTAATGTTTGTTGCTCAGGCAACCAATGATAAAATGCTGCAAGTTCTTTCGTATAATATGTGTAGATAATAATTATTATTTGTTCACTGACTTCACATGAAATCAAAATTTCTTAGGATTTCTTATAAGATTGGTAGATTGAATTCTTAATTCAAATCCATAGCATACTTCTCAGACTGCTCTCCTTAAATTCATTTTGACTTCACCTAACTTTTCTTTGTCAACAAGGCTTTGCTTGAATTTAAATCTATGATTAAACTCTCTTCGCCTAGATAATCTGACATTTTAACTGCTGCACTTGCTAAATAGAAATATCTGCCAACCTGCTTCATCATTCCTTTTAACACTGGCAGGAACTGATGATACAACAACCTTATGGACATTGATTCCTTCCTGTAAGTTAACGGCATTGAGAAGCTCAAGCCTGTTAGTCACCAAAAAATTTATGACAACAGCCTCAGAAGTCAGGTCAGTAAGTGACTGTTCATGGTCACAATATTTAGAACAAATTTGCACAAATCCCTTTCCCTAAACCTCCCACTAATTCCACAGCACGATCAGGAAATTTATGTCTACAGTGTAAAAAGTTTTTCTGAAGCACTAAACTACAATCCCAACACAGTACTACAACTCTTCACCCGACAGTGGCATCTGAAATCATTGCAGAATCATCTGAGGAGCCAGTTCAATTTCTCTGCTTAGCTTAAAAGTAGAGGACTTTGATCATTCCGTGCATAATGAGCAGATCTAAAATGATGCTTTCACTCCATATGCAAGGAAAGCAGTCATCACTTCAGCTTGTTGTCTGAGGAAACTGACTGTGGCTTTGGAACATATGTGGCAGATGTCTTTCATGCTGAGAAGTTCCCAATGAGCACATGGCTGTACTTAATTGTGGTTGACAGCACCTCCTCCACATTTTGACAAAACTTCCTAGAATGCATACCAAGTGCATCTGGTCTTCCTTCCCGAGCTACTGCAATTTTCCTAATGGGCTTCATTAACCACCTAATGTTGGAGATCCCAATAATCAGCACATCTACCCTCTGCCCTGGACCACACCTTTCAAAAAACTCAGCTCGGGTCCTAGCAGATTAGGTGTACCACACTGTCTTAGGTGTGTTCTCAGCCACGTGGTGCACCCTGTAGTTGTTAGTAATGCATGAGGAAACAGCCACATGGTCACTATCAACCATCTGCCTTCCCCTGAGAGATTCAGGACCCTGGCACAGTACTCTATTCATATGAAAGTGAAGACAAACTGGCCAGGTCAGATGCAATGGAAGACACAGTAACATCAGTGTGGTCCCAAGTAACACAGGAGGCACCAAAATGGTAACAGCTTTTGCTTCATGTGCCCTAACAACACTGCAGACAAGGGTAGTGGATTGAATCCTATGAGCACGTACACTGTTTTGCTTGTGTCCTATAACCAAGATGTGTAAAATCCTTTGGTGCAAGTGGTTTTCAAGCAGTTATATACAGGGATCATCATCAACTGGATTAATAAACAGCTCAGTAAATCTAAACTGTGCTTTTAAGAAAATGCCTAACATAAGATACTACCAAAATGATCTGGTGCATTTGTCTTTATAAGCCGGCCAGTGTGGCCAAGCGGTTTAAGGCGCTACAGTCTGGAACCGCGTGGCCGCTACGGTCGCAGGTTCGAATCCTGCCTCGGGCATGGATGTGTGTGATGTCCTTAGGTTAGTTAGGTTTAAGTAGTTCTAAGTTCTAGGGGACTGATGACCTTAGAAGTTAAGTCCCATAGTGCTCAGAGCCATTTGAACCATTTTGTCTTTATAATAACCAAATTCCAGGGCTTCACATGATCTGCAGCATACTTTAATCCAAATATCAGCTCAAAACAACCAATGCTGTCATTTATCAGTTGAAGGTGTTTTCTGTTGTCTCTGGCACCTTGAATGAATTCTTAAGCATAGTTAAATTCAGTACATGTTGAAGAACACCTCACTGTCAAAACAGAAACATTTAATACCCATCCCCTACATTGTGCACAGTATTTTGCAATTTCTTTAAAACAGCTTACCATATTCACTTATCACTCCATGAATAAATTACTGTTGAATGCACATGCACATGCCTTTGGAAATGAAATGAACGAGCACTCAAGTACTCAAAATCCTGTTACACCTTGTAATTCATGTTCTCTTATTGCAGGCAGCCCAATCTGTTTTCACTGGAGATAAACAGGTAGTGGGGATAAATCTGTGGATTCTCAATACACTGACTGTTGGCACTAATTCACCATGGCTACCACATGATTATTGCCTTGTTATGCAGTTCTACAATAACTTATAATTGTATTTGTGTTAATTTACAGTGAACACACATTTGTATTTACATAAACTCCATTTTAATTGACACAGTAACTATTTTAATGACAAAGTTTTTTCCACTCTTTCTAATGATGAACATTAGTTAAGGACTTTCAAGGATTTTTTAACAGTTTAGAAAACACTGAAGTTGATAACAAGAAGGAGCCTACAACAATCTGGACTGATACATAGAAATTTGTCATTTAGTTTTGTTCCTCTACCATTTGAATAACTAATGTTTTGGAATGCAATTTTTCTTTTACCTATCATTGATACAAAATTGTTCAAGAAAAGTCTGACTATGAGGCTATTCAGCCATTCAAGTGAATAACTTATATTCATTTTTCCCCATCAGTAATCACGAGGAGATGAAATACTGCACTGTTAATTATCTTATCCATTTTGTCTAACTTACTAAATTTGTTTTCACATATCATGATGGAATAATTGTGATCAAGCATTAAGGTCACTCATTTCCCAAATATCTAGCACACAAAAGGCATTAAAATTACTCTTTCCAAAATTTTGATTAAACAAGAATGAACCATAAAGGGATACTTGTTAATGAAAGGTCTGAATCATAAGAGAAGCCAAAACGTTATGACCCCCTGCAGAATAACATGTTGGTCCACTTCTTGAACGTAACACAGCAGTGATTCTTATGGCATAAATTCGGCAACTACTTTGTACTGTGCACCAGATGTCTGCACACACATCATACAATTCCCGTAAATTACAGGATGATCGTTTGTTGGCATGGAGATGGGACCCAATAGTACACAGATGAGTCTGGGTTCACAACAGACAAACTTTATTGTTCACATTTCAGCATAAAATCACTATCACATGCTCTTCAAACCACTGTAGCACAATTCTGGCCTTGTGATGTGGACATTTATTCTTTTGGAAGATGGGATTGCCATCACAGAAGACATCAAGCATTAAGGAATGCAAGTGGTTTTCAATAACCACAGAGTTCACAGATGGTACGGTGTCTTCGATTATTACCATAGGTCCTCTGGAAGTGTATTCTGTTGCCACCAAGAACTTGCTTGCATGGCATGGTGCAGTTTTCAAGTAATTGTTCATTAGGATGATGGCATATCAGGACACAACCATCAACCTTATGTAACATGAAATATGATTCATTTGCATTAACTCACAGTACAGTCTCGATGTTCCCATGAACACCACAATTGCAACTGATGAGTTGTTGGGACAACAACAGAGCACATAGAGATTGCTCCCAGTGGAGACCCATGTTCAGTGGCATGCAGTACACAGTGTGCTTGGAAATACTTGGCCTGCACCAGCATTGTACTCTGTCATCAGATCTGGCATGGATTGTCCCCTATTCTGTTTAACAGAGCAGTGAGCCTCTGAGCTCAACAGTATTACTCAAGCACATCAGAAAAAAAATTGTCACCCTCCAGAAGACATGCTAACACTGTACCACACTACATCTAGCCTTGATAAAGACTTTCATTTGACATATTTACTCCATAAAATGGAGTTGAATAACTGTCTGCTTCCCACCAGTATACTTGGTATTTTACACAATACCAAGAAGTGCATAAGAGCAATATTTCAAGTTACACAAGACAGTAATATTACAGTTTGACACTGAAAACTGAGCAACATGACACCACAAATCAGATTAATGTAGAATCAAAATCTAACCAAATACTTCTGTCACTCATTTTTGAAACTATTTTTACTTTGCACAAAACATTTACATAATCAATATAAAAAAACAACTCATTGCCTATTTTGTGATAAGGGACACATCACCTTTTTTTTCTTTCTTTCCATATGTCAAAAATATATACACTGCACATTACTGATCACCTAAAGATACAGCTGTAATTATAAATTACTACTGGCAGATACTACAGTAACTTGCCAATCCATGCCACTGTTGGTGCTTATTAAATTACTTGCCTCGTAAAACAATCTCAATTGTGTAGTCTGGGGACAATGATAAAATTCTAGGTCAGCTATCCCCCAAACAAGAGGGAGGATGTAGGACCTACTAATATAAGATCCACTGAAAACAAGATGTTAATATTCTGTTACTGACACCCTATAGAAATATAGAGAAAATAAACAGCATTACACATTTTAGCATAGTATTTAGACAATGCTGCACAGAATAGCAGTGCAAAACATACCAACAAATACACTAGTCATTAAAATATATTTGTTTTTGACAGTATTTGATGAAAAGACAAGGGAAATACTTGTAAAATAAAATGTTCCATATTTAGTGGGCCCATTAAATTAAGCAGTCACTTTTTAAGACACAAATCCCTCAAAATAAAAGTACTGACTGCATCACCTAAACCTGCAGGCTTCGTGTAACACAATTGCTGCTATTTTACTAGCTATTATCATGAGGGTGACAGCCATAGATGATAGTGCAAATAATTAAGTTCTGAGACACTGTGTCACTGTATCCATTACCATGGAAATAATCCTTATTGTTGAAATTATTACAGACTACTATTGTTGTTGTTGTTGTTGTTGTTGTTGCTGTTGTTGTTGTTGTCATCTTCAGTACACAAACTGGTTTGATGCAGTTTTCAAAACTCTTCATCTTGTGCTAGCCTCTTCATCTCTGCTTAACTACTGCAAGTTATATACATTTGAACCCACTTACTGTCATCCAGCCTTGTTCTCCTTGTGCAATTCTTATCTTTCACACTAACACCCCCCCCCCCCCCCCACACACACACACAAAGAAAAAAATAAATAAATTCACCGAATTGACCATTCCCTTATACCTCAGGATGTGGCCCACAGATCAATCCCTTCTTTCAGTGATGTTGTGCAATAAAATACTTTTATTCCAAATTCAATTCAGTACCAAATGTTCCTATTCTCTTTTTGCCTGAAATGTTTATTGTCAATGTTTCGCCTCCACACGAGGCCACTCTTTGAACAAATACCTACAGAATACACTTCCTAACTTATAAATTTACATTCGGTGTTAATAAATTTCTCTTTTACAGAAATGCTTTCCTTGCTAGACTTCAGTATACCTATTCAGATTTGCGGAAGCATGAACAGTGTTATGGGTCTGGGGTTCATTTAACTACTAAACAACCCAGACAAGCCTGATAGCAAATGCTCTAAAATTACATCCACTGATGTAGAGTGGCAAAACTGGAGCCTTCAATAAATGAACTAGAAAACAAGTAATAAAACAAATAAGAAATTTATAGCACAACTATGACATAATATTTGTGAAATTAGCAATATCAAGATGGGTACATGTGAATGAATTAAGCTTTATGAAATAGAGCAGGTCCTGAAAATACACACAATTATGTCCCCTAGCTCTCACAGAAAGGAAAAAATATAGTTTAGGCAGGTGTTTTTCTTTCAAGAAAATGATTTAAAAGTCAATATTATGCAGATTACAAAAATAAAAATAAAAAAAGGATCAGAACTGGAACCTTTTTATGCCTACTTACAAGTTGTCATTTGTCTGCCACAATATTAAAAATTCTTCTCCCCCCCCCCCCCCCCAAACTATCGTATGAGCACCCTTGATCCTACACAAGTATTATGGATGACATATCAAGTGAATATTAAAGTCGCAGTAGCAGTCATCCCTCCTGTTCTTCAAAAAAAGGCTTGTATATTCTTTGTTGTCATTTCATTCAATACTCCTACAAAAAAAAAAAAAAAATGTTTTTATCAGTATAAAAAAAATCTCAAAATGTTTAAAAAGTTGTGGATAAATGGGAAGGGGGTAATCAATAAGTGATTGTTGAGAAGTCCCATAGCGCAACCTGCTTCATTTTTGCACTGTTTTGTTATCTGGGGCTTCACTTTACAACATTTCAAGGATGTCTAGTTTTGTGCAAATCTCATACTTCTCATTAGTTACTATGTCATAAAATTTCAAGAACAAATACCAGAATAGTGTTATCAGAAACTATCATCTCCCTCAGATGAAATGACAATTTCCAGATGCCTTTTCAGGCACGAGTATCCATCAATTAAATGGAAAAAGAAAGATTATTTTACAATATCCATGTTTCACTGTATGCATATGCCGATAAGGCAAAACAATTATGAGCACTGCCAACTACGAGACTGAATGTTGTCTGATGATATTGTGGGCACCTGACACTGTAAGGAAAGCACAAAAGTGGAGCAGAGACAAATGGGGAACCATTCTAGCAACAATATGGGCCACAACTGGAGAACTCCAATGACATGAGCGTAGCTGGTCGACTGTTTGCTACTGTTGTGAGAATCTATGGAAAATGGTTAAAATATAGTGAAACCACAACTAGGCGACAAGATGCTGAGTATCCATACCGCATAACAAAATGTGGAGATTGGATGTTTGTCCGTTCTGTGAAGCAGGATCGGTAACAAACTGTGGCAGATCTCATGACTGAGTACAATACTGCTGCAAGCACAAGTGTTTCAGAGAATACCGTTCAGCACACACTGTTGGAAATGGCACTCCGCAGCAGATGATCCCTACATGCTTCCATGTTGACCCATCATCATTATCAATTATGTAAATTTCTTGAAAAACGCGCAATGCCATGAACTTAGGCCAATGGGAACAGTGTTATCATGTTATGGGAGATATTCGCCTGGGCTTCCATGGGATCTGTCATAGTAATCAAAGACACTATGGCAGCTTTGGACTTCACGAACATTATTGCAGACCACCTGCATCCCTTAATGTTTAATGTCTTCCTCATTAGTGACAGCATCTTCCAGCACTAAAACTGTTAGTGCCACAAAGCCAGAGTCAAGCTACAATGTTTTGAGGAGCATGACAGTGTACTCACTTTGATGTCTTGACCACTAAATTCTTCCAATCTGAAGTCAATGAAACACATCTAGGACACTATCGGGTGCCAGCACTACACCCAGAAACTAGACATCTGGTGTTATATAGCTTTGGAAAACCGTCAAGAATTTATTCTATCTATGGCACACAGAATTGTGCTGTACTGTGTTCCAAAGGTGCACCAACATGCTATTAAACAGGTGGTCATCAAGTTCTGGCTCATCAATGCATATTATGCACAAGAATGTGTGACTCCTGCTTCAAATGCCTGTAGAAGGGTGCAATAAATGATACAGTAATTTATCATGTTTGACATAAATTTGAAGGTGCTTGGAAACAATGGGTAATGTAAAAACTAATGTTTTCTTTTATTTTCTTGGGACAAAAGTTACAAAAGCATTTTGAAACGCAGTTACCAGTTTTGTTCAACCAGTGGTCAGCGTCAGACTTTCTATACATAAAAAAAGAGATTATTGTTGTCTCTTCTATTTTATCTATGAAAAGTCTGATGATAAGCACTGGCTGGTTGGATTTCATAACTGCATTCTGGAATGTTTTTGTGAGTGTTGTCACAAGAAAATAAAATAAGAATAATCAATCACTTCTTCTCCATGTACAATATGCAATGTTTTTTTAATAAAATGAATGCAAGTAATAGGAGCCAAACAGTTTGCATAAATATGGTTACACCACTGTTTACATTTTTTTGTATCCACACTCATTAATGCATGTCAATGCTATTGACTTTCATATATCTTGTGGTAAGACCACAGTTTTCTTTAACCACTATTATGAAGTCCTTTCACACTCTGTGTGTGTGTGTGTGTGTGTGTGTGTGTGTGTGTGTGTGTGTGTGCGCGCGCATGCATGCATGTGCAAAAGATCAAATCCTCAAAGGAGGTGACACAGTGCCTCCACGCATACTGAATAATTTCTCATGCCGTTGCGTTTCGGACTATTTCAGTTTCTTCCTCTGAAATGCTCATACAATCCCACTGGATATCTCCAGTATCAAAGGACGTCTTTTTTGGCACTTGCAAGTCTATAAGATCATCTGCTGCACATTTTTATTATTTACATGAATTAATTATGAAATCACTAAAATTCTTGACAAGGCAGCCCTCTTCTCAAGTACATTTGTTTACAAATGGCTGCTGCATCCACTGTTTGCAGGGTGCCTGTCTCATGACCCCTTCATGAGCAAAAAAGCAGTTTCAGGTTCAAAACATCATACGCAGTGATGAATGTAGCTTGTGCAACCTGTATTACCTTCTGCTGATGTAATTTTTCTTTTTTGTCTGCATCTAAGCTGCCAAAGAAGAAGAATGTACAACACTGTTAAAACAGTTAAGGAGGTGTGGTATTTGGAGTGACAGATCTGTTGTTAGATGCAACATTTGTAATGCCCCATTCACAGTTGATGATAAGCACCAATAAATAGTGTTCAGCTACATGCAGAAAGCACAAACTGTGCCAAGAATAAGGAACAACAACACAGCAACAGTATCATGAGACAGCAGTTTATTAGTAAGGCAGTGACATCTTCATGTTAAAAAAGTAGAAATGAGTGATTTATCACATGGCAGTGGCATTTCTAGCATGTGGTATTCCTCTTTTCAAGTTCAACAATGCCATTATGAAAGTATATCTTGGTACATATACCAGAAAGTCTATTTGCAATGAGACTAAGAAAGAACTTTATATCGTCAGCCTTTCTATGATCAAAGCGTGTCAAAGTTCAATCAAGTAGCAGTTGATGTTCCAATGCATTTTATTCTAATAAAATTACTGACAGGCAGAACAGGCATGTACTGAATATTTTAGTGGGAACCCTGATGGAAAACAAGTGAAAATAATGCTATTGTTAACTTGCTTTTTGACAAGACATAAGGCCACCAGGATGAAAGTTTCAACAATGCATGTCTTTTGCTATAGTTTTAAGGAGTGAAATATGCTAGAGTGTGGCTAGTGCTTCCAGAACATTTAACATTTTGTAATCTGAAGACTTATGCCCTGTAACTTAAAACACATGACCCACATCATGCACCTATTCATCAAGTCTGTGAGCCATCAAAATGATGAATAATCATAAGTGAATGAATTTGTTTCTTGCATTAAGTAAATCTTCAAAACAGTTTCTGTTAGAATACACAAGTACATATAGATTACATGAATTTATTTACCAACTTCCCTCAGCGTCACTAGATGGCATATTTAGTTGCAAGCTGCAGTGTTTTGCTGTAATAATGTTCATGTTTTTTGAATATTTCAGAGGCTTTGCTACATGATTTTTTTAGAGTGTTAGAAATGCTTAAGAAGTATCAGCTAAACAAGAACTGCACGATTAACTTCATGCCTTTCACCATGGAAACCCCTTCCTGAGAGAACAACTTCGTGAAAATTGGAGGAGTGTTTTGAGAGAAACGCACAGTGGGCCATTTTGAGATATGTGAAGAATGAATTTTAACCTATCTGAAGAAGTAAGTGCCAGCAAGTATTAGTCAAAAACCTTGAAATGGAGGATATTGATTACCATTTGAACACAATGCACCTCTCATGTCTGACGATGTACAACATTCCTCTTCTGTTTACAGACATTTGCATGTGACTATAAATGGAGACTCAAAAATACTATACTGAATGGCACTTGTTTCAGCAGTTTTCTGAATGAGTGACTGAAGTAGACCAATGTGTTCAGAGATGTGGTTCACTGGATTTTCAATGTCTGAGTAAATTCCCTTTGGAGGTTTGTGATTTAATGATGTATAGTCAATTCCATGATCTATTTCCGAATTTAGACTTAGTACCTTTTTCATCTTGTTGCAACTTTTTTATACCTTTACATTATATATATACATTTTTGCACCCACGATAAATCTACTTATCAGAAATCAGTTATTAGTACTCTGAAATTAATCTAAAACAAAAATTACTCCCACTGTGTACAAATAACCTACAATTTAATAATAAAGGGGAAAAATAAAACTAGACTCACCTCTTAGGCTTGCCCCTGTTAGAGGCTGCCTCAGTATTACAATTTCGTGAGTTCGTGTTTGGTGCTTCGAATCTGGGGAAAAAAAAGAAGAAAAAATTAAATTAAACAAGTGATGACAGCATATGTAACCACACAAGAAAAATGTTTATCAGTTACTGCAAATGTAAACATATGTATAAATTTACACTTACTTATCAAACATGATGCAAATTGTTACACAAGCAGTCCACTACATAAGTTAGGTGGCACAGTTACTTATGTACATGATTTTAGTATGAAGGATGAAATACGTGCTACCTTACATGTGCACAGAAGAGAATTTACAATCGTTCAACTCATATCAGAAAGAAGGGAAGTTTCCCACAAACCTGTCACTAACTGATTTTGGTAAAGGACTTTCCTCTTAATTTATAATCCTGTCAATGGTCTGTTGGATTCAAAAAGATTTATCCCTAAAATACGAACAAATAGTATTAGTAACAATTGACTTGCTTGCAGATCAGAAGGAAAAATGAGTTACAACTTGTAGTGTCTTAACCGCATGTTCTTCAGTCTTCTTACGAACGAGTTTACATGAGAAACATTAAACACTTTCCGCCAAAACGCTCTATGTCTGCCCCCCCCCCCCCCCTCTTCCGATGATTATGGGGCAGTAATACAATTAAGTGCGATTATACTGAAGGCGATGCAATTTCTCTCTTCTTTTATTGGAAATCGTGGAAAAACAACGGGATCTCGGAGAAAGAAAATTACAGGGATCCATGGTTCTCATCTATTGTCATTAAGCATCCAAATGATACAAATTCTTCAGAAAAATCTTCGGCGCTTCCTAAAACAAATACGTCACGTTCGTGACTTTATGCAGCTATTAATCTTAATTTTTTCCTCGTATATGGCTTTCGCATGTACAGAGCCTGTGTAAACTGATACATTTCATCTACTTCACAAAAAATTACCGTACCTCACTCACAGCCACAGCGAGATAACAAAGTTGGCACCGGTAAGCAAGTACAAGGTACCCTCCAATCGCTCAGAAAATAAGGAAAAATAAGTTATTTGGGAATTATAATTGCAATAAAATTTCTTTCCTCTGGAATACGTCATGTTCCTTACTTACTTATTACGCCCCACAAAAACGAGCGAACCAAATAGCCTCATCAGACACGTATTAGCAAATCAATAGCTTTCGCTCACAATGGATTTGTTTCCGCAAACAAATCTCTTCAAATGCTTTCGATACATTGCCGCCGTTTTTAGAGCTAGCGATCTTTTAATGAGATCCATATCAGCAGTTTCCTTTAGATTTATTAGTTATACATATAAGCGTCATTTACCTAAATTAGATATTCACTCATTTGTGTAAACTGAGCAGCTATAAATTATTAAATTAAAGTTAATGACCTGAAACGCTTCTCGCGCACAGACTGCTCAACAGCAATAAATACATCACAAAGTCGATCCTGTTGACAAAGCGATTTTTGTGAACTTCGTTTTACACTGCCACATCAGATCTAAGCGTCAACAAAGAGTTATCAATGGCACTCCGCAAGGAACCTTACCTCCATTAGTTCCATTACTTTAGATTCCCAACAATGTACGAGGCCCAAGTGTCAACTGTACTATCCGAAAGACCAGCGAAATAGAGCCAGTGGTGCCAACAGGCGCTGTACACAGTTCGTGACAGGACATTCTAACAGGATAGCCAACTGTACTGTCCGACAGAATGTATTGACAGAACATTAGCCATAAACAACCACGCTTTCATTCAGGAGATCCGAAAAGAAGCACTCGTACCATGCACTCTGGCATACCCATTGCCCACTGCGTGACGTCATAAGTTACCTCGGTATTGATCGCCTCTGCGCTATACCAATTGAGAGAATCAATAAACGAGCTGTAAGGAGCTGTTCATGGTAACAACGTTTAAGAACAGGCTTTTTGCTGGTGTTATGCAATTATCATTATCCTATAGTTGCTTTAGACTAAGCCTTGTCTCATGAACTACCGAGTTTACAACTAATGCGTCGCAGAAGAACTTTATCAATTAAGGTTTCTGATGCTCCTTCGTGACTAACACCATTACGTATTACCAATTTATAAAAAATAAAATCCACGTAAAATTACGTTTATGAAACGTAAATAATATTTAAGTGTACGGAATATGTTCGCTTCATTCAATTAAATGGACACTGTGTGCTTCACGTTCTCTTGTTTCTGAATGATACGTTTAAAACTGACGAACTCAGTGTCAGTGTGCACATAATGATCAAAAAGGTGGCTTGTCAGGGTGACTGATAAAGCAACCGGCACAACATTTTATACCTGTCATGAAAAAATCGATAAGGGTACCACTGTGAAACGTTTCATTAACCAGGTGACAATCACTGACCACTCCCCCTTCAAGACAGTTAAAAACCTTCTAAAATATACAACTAAAGAAACAAAATTAGCCTTTCTCTTTGCATAATCTACTCTGTTCTCTTGGCTTTCAGAAAACATCAAATACTTTTTGTTCTGCACTAAAATGTTCGAAAAACGTTCTACATCTATTGCATATCTGTGGAAGTGCATTGGCTTAGATTCAAGGAAAGCAGAGACTTAAAGAATAAAGCTCAAGAAACTAGAAAAATAGGATTATCGCAAAATATTAAGCAAAATACTGGAAGTACATTCACTGAGTGCACATCTTTGAAGCCGAAATCTGAAGCTAAGTAACATTCCATACCATGTTACTCTATCCTGAGCTTTATAAAATGGTGGGATCATCCTCAGAATACTGTTCACAAAGCAGTTCAGACTTCGCTGCTGGAGCCTGTCCCACTTTTCAACAGAGCGCCCATCCCCTAAACCATGAGGTTATCCAGTGGTGTGACAGGTTCCTGCAGTAACACATTTCAAGTTTCAACTGGTCTCAAACATGCTCAATTAGGTACACATCAATAGATACCACAGATTTTTGTTTATTCCTGTCTCCTGGAAGAAGTTGACAATGAGGTGGATGCAGTATACCTCTCAAACGATAAAACCATCACTGAAAGGTCAGAGTATACAACAGTCCCGATATTGTAAAGCCATCAAACTACGATACTGTAAAGCCATCAAACTACCCTCTACAAAAATGGTAGATGTCCAACAACCAACCATACACGATACCAAATCAAAATATGATTGACCCAACTACCTGTTGAACATGCAGGACTGCATGTCTGAGATATGCAATGGTGCCTCGAAGCTTCCACAACTCTTCCATGGTGATCATAAAAAATCAGACAAATAGACATCTCATCAGTGAAGAGAACATGACATCATCAATCTGAACTCCATTCAAGGTACAATCTTCTTTGCACACCAGTGCTGGAAGGTTTGAATTGTTTTTCATAATGGATGACTAGAGGAAAAATTGGAGTGTGTGACGACTGCATGCTGTGGGTTGACAGCCCTCCTGGTTGTCCCAAAAAAAGGCAGAGTGCAATTCTGTTGCATTTTATTTGGTGCTACCTAAAAGCTTAATTTGTAGGTAGGGACATCAGCTGATGTTTTTAACCACAGGCTACTTATTCATGTTTTGTGTCTTACAATATTGGTTGAATGTTTGAATCACTCCACTGGGGTGTACACTAACTTGGGTGGCAACTTCCTGTGCTGAATATAATTGAAGATGGATGGAGAGCTTTCACAGATGAAACAGTGAATACAGCAGAGGATAAAATAGGCAAAAAGACAAGGCCCAGTGCAAATTCTTGGATTTTTAATTTAATTGACAAAAGGAGAAAATGTAAAATGTGGAAAATGAATTTGGCAAAATGGAAAGCAGGGGTCTAAAACTTAAACTACCAAATGACAAAATAGGAACAGCCAATCAAAAATACAAAGCTGATGAATTGTGCATAACCACTAAATAGATGGACACTGCACATAGGAGAATTAAAGAAGCAGGTGAATGAATATAAGAGCTCAAATGGCAAGATAGTACTAAGCAAAGGAGGGAAGGCTGAAAGGTGGAAGGCACATGTAGAATGACTATATGAAGGAAAGAAACTTAAAGGCAATATTATGGAAGGGGAAGAAGTAGTATATGAATGGGAGATGTGATACTGTGGGAATAATTTGACAGGGCACTGGAAGATCAAAATCAAAACAAGGCACTTTGTGTAGATACCATCCTAAAAATTACTGAGATCCTTGAGAATGCCAGCCACGACTAAATTATTCCACTTGATATGCAGAATATGCAGGACAAGTGAAGTACCCCGACTTCAAGAAGAACTTGATTACCCATATTCCAAAAACACACTTGCTGACAGGTGTTAATATTATCTAACCATCAGTTTAGTAAGTCACGGCTGCAAAATACAGCATACTCCTAATTTTTTGTGAGTGAATTATTTCTGCATGAAAAAAGTCCAATATTTTTCTCTGACTAATAGCAATAAACAACCTACCATGTGACAAGTGCCATTTCCATTGTTTAAATGGCTGCTGCATAACAACAGAGTGCTGTTTCCATTATTATCAGCCAGCCTGTTCAGTGTAAATTTAAAACAGACTCAATTTTCTGATGTTAATCAACATGTAATCTGTAAAAGAGATGATGGAGAAACAACAGAAGCACATTGACAGTAAAACAAAAACTTAAATTAATTGAAAAAACTGAGGAGGAAACTGCTGCAAAAATATGTGCAGATTGGAATGCAGATCATTGTGAACATTAAGAAGATTAAGCAGAAAAGACAAGATAGTGCAGGAAATGTGGTTCTAGTTATGGACCATCCACACAAAAAAGCATGCAGAGATCCACATTTGATGTATTAGATGCTGTTCTTTTACAACAGTTTAGCCAAAAATGAGCAGAAAGTGTCATTGTTTAAGGCATGATGTGTGCTGAAAAAAATATTTTTTTTTCTGTGAAGCTCTTGGGTTAGAGGGAGAATTTAATGCCTCATTTGGATGGCTAACCAGTTTCAAACAACGTCATAGTATTCGTGAACTTACTGTGCGAGGAGAGTGGCTTAGTTCAAATGTTGTAGCAGCTGATTCCTTTCAGAAATTTGTGGAAGAAGAGAATTTCACAGCAGACCATTTATAATTTAGACAAAAAATGGTCTGTATTGGAAATGTCTACCAACTAGAACCCTCACTTTTAAGAGTGAAGTTCGTGCTTCTGCATACAAGTCATCTAAAGAATGCATTACAATTTTGAGCACTGCTAATGCTTCTGACAACCAAAAAGTGAAAGTACTAATGACTGGAAAATCAAAAACACCTCAAGAATTTAAGAATATCACAACTGTGGAGCTCCCTGTGCATTTACAACTAAAGAGGAGCACGGACAGATAGCAAAATTATCAAAAACTAGTTACGCACACATTTTGTGCCACAAGTTTGATGACTTTTAGAAGAGAAAGTATTGTCAATGAAGGCTGTTCTATTTGTTTATAATTCCCCTTACATCTGAATGAGGGGTGTATGAAAGGAGCCTCCCCGAAGATTGTGACTGAGAAAAGCAATTGGGTGTACCCTGTGCATCAATAAATGATGGCCGATCCTTTCACACCGGACAAACCCATATTATACAAGCACTTTTTAGGGCCAGCTAAGAATTATCTCAATCAACATAGAAGGAATAACATCAAATAAAGAAGAACTACTACAAGAACTCTGCAGGCAGCACCAATGTCTTGTGCTGTGCATACAGGAAACACACAGGAGCTACGTCACGCGTAGACCAAAGGCGGAAGGCACCTTGCCATCAAAAGACCGCAAGATAAATATGGAAGCACTATCTTAGTTTATCCAGATGTCCAAATTCTATCCACAGCACTCACAGAGGAAAATAACATCGAAATCCTTACTATAGAAACAGAAATTGTACCATTTTGTCTCTTTACAAACCACCTGGTAAAGAATTCATAGTTAATAAACCAACAGATTACCAGAATAAACATATGCTAATTGTGACTGGCGATTTCAACAGCCACAGTAATATTTGGGGCTATGATTATGAAGATGAAAATGGGGCAGCAGTACTAGAGTAGACAGAAATGAGTCACTTTGCCCTAATCCAAGATGCAAAACCTCCTGCATCATTTAACGCAGCAGGTGGAGGTGAGGGTACAATCCCAACCTCATATTCACCACCAACAGCATCAGCCAACACTGTATACAGCCAGTCTGTTCTCCAATACCGAATTCATAACACAGACCAGTAATCTGCCAAATATCTGCTGCTGTTAGACCTCAAAAAATCCCATTTCAGAGAAGGTTCAACTTTAGAAAGGCTGACTGGTCAAGATTTGCAGATTTATGGGATGCCAAAGTGTCTTCTATAGAACCAACACCAGAACAATTTGACACCTTCAACACGACCATAAAGAGAGGTTCCAAACGGCTGTCGAACATCTTACATCCCTGGACTCACATCAGATCAGACAGCCTTATTTACAGAATACAGCAACTTATTTAGAGAAAACCCTTTCAGTGAAACAACTATAGAAACAGGAAAGAAACTCATTTCCTCTATAAGAGAGTCAAAAAGGGGAAAATGGAGTAAAACAATAAAAAATCTGGATCTGAGAAGAGACAATCAAAAGGCTTGGAACTTCTGCGATGACTGCGCAATGATCCAACTAAGACCACTATACACCTAAATGTCACAACCAACCAAATAGCAAGCCAGCTATCGCTAAATGGGAATCCCATTAAGAGGCTATGAAACAGAGTAAAACTGGTAAGTTATCTGGTTTGGGTGATGTATGAACTGAGCAAATTAAGCACTTTGGATTAGCAACGCAGAAATGGATTCTCCAATTCTTCAATAAATGTATCGATAGATGTCAAATTCCAAAGATATGTGCAAGAACTGAGTAATTGATAGACTATAACCTGGCAAAGAAGGAAACAATCCAGAGTATCTTATACCAATCGCTCTACTGCATCACCCTTACAAACTGCTATAGAGAATGATTTTAAAATGTCTCTCACACGTTACTGATCCCTTGCTTATACATCAGAATGCTGGATTCTGCCCTAGTAAAAGCTGCACAGGACAATTACTCAGTCTTACACAGTTCACAAAGGATGGCTTTGAAGCTCACAAGGTGAGAGGACTGGCATTTGTGGACTTGACAGCAGCATACAACACTCAATCATCAGTTAAACCAAACCCATCAAAGACACAAGTGTGTGCTTTCCAACAGAGTAATACGGAAACCACCAGCAAGTTAAAGATACAATGCTCCGGGGTTAAACTGGAAGACTGTGACACTTCAAAATACCTACGAATAACACTCAACAGATTTCTGATGTTCAAAAAACATGCATGAATTTCAAATCAAAAGTTTCCACAAGGAATAACCTACTGAGAAATCTGGTCAAATCACAGGTGGGCAGCCAAGCTGAAACCATCCGAAACTCTGCAATGGCATTATGCTACTCCAATGCAGAGTACGACTGTCCTGTTTGGTATAAGTCAATACATGCCAAACAGGTGGATATTTCCTTAATGACACATGCAGAATTATAACAGGCTGCTTGAAGTCAACTCCAGTTGAATGGCTCTACCATCTTGCAGGAATTGTACCACCACCTGTTCAAAGTTAAATAGCAGCAAACAGCGAAAGAACAAAACTGAAGCAGGAAAAAACACATCCCATGCATGGCAAAAACCCTACCTACAATGACAAGAAAATTTGCCTCACAACATCGGAAAAACCAGCAAGCATTAGAGAAATTAACAACATCTGATGAAGAAACCAGGATGCAACTATGGAGGGCTGAGACATTCTACCCCCCCTGGTTGGAAAATATTTTCAGAATCTTTAGCCCCTGGTCATGATGAGAAATGGCCAATCTGGAAGTCCTTCAATACGCTGAGGCAGATCACAGGCTAACCTGGCAAAATGGAGATACACTGAAGAAAACAAAACCCATTGTGACTGTGGGAAAGAATAGACTGTTCAACATATGCTTCCATGTTGACTGTGTCCAACCACCTGCACAGAAGATGACCTACACCAAGCAATGGAAATGTTGGCCAAAGATTATATAAACTGTGTTGATGTGTCAATAACTGAATAAACTGTGTTTTATGTATGTTTCTGAAATGAGACTAATAATAATAATGATAATGATAATAATAATATTAATATTAATAATAATAATAATCCCAATGAGAGGATTCTCATATCTGATTATGGTCTCTTCATAACTATGTTTTTACCTCCTAATGTGACTGCAATTATACAGCCAATGGACCAAGGCATAACTGCATCAGTAACACAGTACTACTGGGATAATCTACTGAGAACGCTAGTTGATGAGGATGATTTGGTGGTGTTCTGGAAGAAGCTGACAATTTTAGATGTCATACACAGGAATTCTAATGTGTGGCAGGAAGTCAAGCCCTATTCAATAGTTCAATCATGGAATAAAATTCTTCCAGATTTAGAAGGAAATGATTTCAAGATTTCATTGGTGAAGAAACAACAGCTGAACAAATAATGAATCTGTCAATAGATTTAAATAGTTTTTAATATGTCGATGAAGAAAATTTGAATGGGTGGCCAAAGATCAGTGCATGTGATCCCAGCTACCAGTACACGTGTGGTGCTGAGATTGTGACCACTGCTTCACCACAAAACAAAGAAGAAGACATAAGTATGAAAGTCGGAATGAAGGCAGCAATCTTGTCAGTCAGCGTTGGGGAATGTGTTGATACTCTTCTAGAATATAAGAGCCAGAGGGGATTTAGTGCAATGACATTATTGCTGTAAGAAAAATTTGAAATACCAAGCGAAAAAATGTCAACTCCTCTCAGAAGTAGCCCAACATCACAGACTATATTAAGAAATAAACAGACCTACAGAACCTATGCACAGAGCTTGGATAATCTTTTGAATAAAGAACACATGTTTGAAAATATCCCGATATTTGCATTTTTCGATTATTCATGCATCTTCTCCCCCACATTACTCCAAATAATCAGAAATACACTGTACTGACACAAATTATTTATTTAAAGTCAGTAACGCCATTAGACAGTTGTTTCATTGCTGAGTACACCATCTTGACTTGATTCAGCCAGAAATATCGACTCTTAGACAATGTGTCTAATAGTGTATTTTAATACGACAGTATGCCATCTTAGGCAATTGATAACACAACACTTTATAATGGCACTTTGAAGCCAAAATCACGATTGTGTAAGTGTAAATGTAACACTGTAAATAAACAACAGTCAATGGCAGTACTGACTTTAAAGAAATATATTACGACTGTGGCTCCACATTATGAAAAAAAATTATTAAACAAATTATTTAGAGAAGTAGATATGTTTGGGTTCTGGAGAAATGTAGGCAAGATGGACCTTATAATTTTTCTTTGAAGATAGTGTGAAGAAAGACATAAGTGCATTAACGGCATTTGTAAATTTAGATAAATCTTTGGCGATGTTGACTATAAAACACACTTTGCCAATGTGAAGATGGCAGAGATAAAATACAAAGAGCAAAAGGTTATCTACAACTTGTACAGAAACCAGACTGCAGCTTTAAGAGTCACATGACATGAAACAGAGTCAATAGTCGAGAAAGGAGTGAAACAGGGCTGTAAGCTATCTCCCACATTATTTAATCTCTAGACTGAGCATGAAGTAAAGGAAATCAAAGAAATTTGAAAATGAAATTATACTTCACAACAAAGAAATAAAAACTTTTAAGGTTTGCAGATGGCATAAATATTCTGTTAGAGAAAAGATAAGCTCATTTTAGCGTGAGCAATGGAATTGACATACAAGTGAAGTCCAGATGCTTGAAGAGTATGGAATTTCTCCTGAGTCAGTAGTGGAAAGGGAGTGCGGTCAAGAGGGAAGTATAAATCATCATTCACAAGCTTTTTGATACATCAAATATCTCTACCCAGTTGGTATTGCACTTACTAACTCCTGAGGAAAAGTAGTACCAAATGGAAGCAGAAGCTAAACTATCGCAGTTTTGATAGCATTATCCTGATGACCACAGAAGGATGGTGAATATATCATTATGACCCTGATGCTAAACAGCAGAGAATCACTCTGCATCACTAGAGCAAAAATAATAATCAACAATTTAACACACAGGTGCAGTTGTGCAATGCAAAGTCCACTGTTTGGATTTCCCTGATACGCTGTTGAGAGATATGCCAGTAACAGCTAGACAACCAATGAGAAATAACACTGGTACCTCTTGAGAGGATTGTAAGATGTTATCAGGCATGGAGAAACTGCAAGTTAGTTTGCTAAATTACAATGCTTTAGCACATTATTCTCAGCAGTTACACATGTTACTGCTTTAGAATATCAAGCCTTGTCCCATATACCATATTCACACAAAATCATGTTATTGCATGAAGAGTGCACTTTGTGTAAGGCATATCCAGGACAATAAGATGCTGGGGAGCTGCAGCAGGTCTTTGATAACCAAAATAAAGAGTCTGATTAGGAGTTAATATCATTTTCATATTTGATTTATATAAAGTTTATAGCAGATGGGCATTGGTCTAGTGCTAAGGAAAGTAATATACAACACAATTTCCTGGTGAGTAGTACCCATGAGTGATCAATTTGTACAGAATCAAAGATACTAGTCAGTATTGTAGGGATGGATACTAAAGATATTTTACAGGATTAGGTATCATTCTTATAAACTCCCAAAACAAATGGAGGTGGTTCGTGTCTATAATATGGAGGTGATTATGTACCCTGTACAAATTTACTGGCAGTCAGCACTAAACCTAAATATTTAAATTCATCTAGACAGACAAGTCTAACAATAACTCTTAAATACACTCCTGGAAATGGAAAAAAGAACACATTGACACCGGTGTGTCAGACCCACCATACTTGCTCCGGACACTGCGAGAGGGCTGTACAAGCAATGATCACACGCACAGCACAGCGGACACACCAGGAACCGCGGTGTTGGCCGTCGAATGGCGCTAGCTGCGCAGCATTTGTGCACCGCCGCCGTCAGTGTCAGCCAGTTTGCCGTGGCATACGGAGCTCCATCGCAGTCTTTAACACTGGTAGCATGCCGCGACAGCGTGGACGTGAACCGTATGTGCAGTTGACGGACTCTGAGCGAGGGCGTATAGTGGGCATGCGGGATGCCGGGTGGACGTACCGCCGAATTGCTCAACACGTGGGGCGTGAGGTCTCCACAGTACATCGATGTTGTCGCCAGTGGTCGGCGGAAGGTGCACGTGCCCGTCGACCTGGGACCGGACCGCAGCGACGCACGGATGCACGCCAAGACCGTAGGATCCTACGCAGTGCCGTAGGGGACCGCACCGTCACTTCCCAGCAAATTAGGGACACTGTTGCTCCTGGGGTATCGGCGAGGACCATTCGCAACCGTCTCCATGAAGCTGGGCTACGGTCCCGCACACCGTTAGGCCGTCTTCCGCTAATGCCCCAACATCGTGCAGCCCGCCTCCAGTGGTGTCGCGACAGGCGTGAATGGAGGGACGAATGGAGACGTGTCGTCTTCAGCGATGAGAGTCGCTTCTGCCTTGGTGCCAATGATGGTCGTATGCGTGTTTGGCGCCGTGCAGGTGAGCGCCACAATCAGGACTGCATACGACCGAGGCACACAGGGCCAACACCCGGCATCATGGTGTGGGGAGCGATCTCCTACACTGGCCGTACACCACTGGTGATCGTCGAGGGGACACTGAATAGTGTACGGTACATCCAAACCGTCATCAAACCCATCGTTCTACCATTCCTAGACCGGCAAGGGAACTTGCTGTTCCAACAGGACAATGCACGTCCGCATGTATCCCGTGCCACCCAACGTGCTCTAGAAGGTGTAAGTCAACTACCCTGGCCAGCAAGATCTCCGGATCTGTCCCCCATTGAGCATGTTTGGGACTGGATGAAGCGTCGTCTCACGCGGTCTGCACGTCCAGCACGAACGCTGGTCCAACTGAGGCGCCAGGTGGAAATGGCATGGCAAGCCGTTCCACAGGACTACATCCAGCATCTCTACGATCGTCTCCATGGGAGAATAGCAGCCTACATTGCTGCGAAAGGTGGATATACACTGTACTAGTGCCGACATTGTGCATGCTCTGTTGCCTGTGTCTATGTGCCTGTGGTTCTGTCAGTGTGATCATGTGATGTATCTGACGCCAGGAATGTGTCAATAAAGTTTCCCCTTCCTGGGACAATGAATTCACGGTGTTCTTATTTCAATTTCCAGGAGTGTAGATTCAGAGTGGTAACGACAAAAAAGTGAGTGGTTTGTGTGAGGAAATTAAAATCAGTGAAGCAGAATGGGAGGTATGATGACTTGTAGTGCAAGTTGGCTAAGTTATAAGTATTTAATTATAGGAAGGGAAGTTCTGGCAGAACGTAAATAATTTAAGAGTAAAGAAGACACACAATGCTGGGATTGCAGTTCAGCAGGTGGACTGGGATGAGGGTTCTGCCAAGTGAGGTGGGTAGAGGGAGAAAGAGGCAGGAAGTAAAAGGAGGAGTTTGGGATGGGTAGTTACTAGCTCAGGTGTGCAGCCTAGGAAAGCAGGAGGTGTGGGGAGTGGAGGGTTGCAGGTGCAAAGGCTAAGCAAGCAACACATGGGCACCAGAGCCAGTGTGCACAATGAAGATGATGTCCCGGCTTGGATTGGGAAGCGTTGAGACACGACAGAGCAGGGGAAGGAGCACTGTTGGGTCGAGGGTGTGTCCAGTCAGCAAACATAGGTGTACAGCTGTGTGTGTGTGTGTGTGTGTGTGTGTGTGTGTGTGTGTGTGTGTGTGTGTGTGAGAGAGAGAGAGAGAGAGAGAGAGAGAGAGAGAGAGAGAGAGAGAGAAGGCATTTGCCTGGGAATTTACCCAAAGCAGTTTTAAACGCCCAAAATCAGGGCATTTACAAAAAAAGTACTTTTTAAAGTTTCTACTGCTGGAATTTATAATTTAACAATTAAAACAAGGGATGCGACAATACCCCCAATACTAAAAGCTAGTGAATATTTACATTTAAACCGACTGTATATCATTCACTGTCTTTATTGCTAACAAGGGAACATCCCCATCGCACCCCCCTCAGATTTAGTTATAAGTTGGCACAGTGGATAGACCTTGAAAAACTGAACACAGATCGATCGAGAAAACAGGAAGAAGTTGTGTGGAACTATGAAAAAATAAGCAAAATATACAAACTGGGTCGTCCATGCGTAAGATAGGCAATATTAAGGGGAATGTGAGGCGAGGAGCTCCGTGGTCCCGTGGTTAGCGTGAACAACTGCGGAACGAGAGGTCATTGGTTCAAATCTGCCCTCCACTGAAAATTTTGCTTTCTTTATTTTCGCAAAGTTATGATCTGTCCGTTCGTTCATTGACGTCTCTGTTCACTGTAATAAGATTAGTGTCTGTGTTTTGCGACCGCACCGCAAAACCGTGTGATTAGTTGACGAAAGGACGTGGCTCTCCAATGGGAACCGAAAACATTTGATCGCAAGGTCATAGGTCAACCGATTCCTCCACAGGAAAACACATCTGATATTTTGTATACGACACTGGTGACAGCATGTGCGTCACATGACAGGAATATGTTGTCGACCCACCTAACTAGTACACTTGGCGAATGGGTGAAAAGATTCTTCTAGCTTGCCCGATTTAGGTTTTCTTGTGGATGTAATTAATCACTCCAAAAAAAGTGATGAAAAGATAAGAGTTTTTCACATAAACTGAAAATAAAAAGTTAAAATTTTCGGTCGAGGGCAGATTTGAACCAATGACCTCTCGTTCCGCAGCTGTTCATGCTAACCACGGGACCTTGAAGCTCCTCGCCTCACATTTCCCTTAATATTGCCCATCTTACGCATGGACGACCCAGTTTGTATATTTTGCTTATTTTTTCATAGTTCCACACAACTTCTTCCTGTTTTCTCGATCGATCTGTGTTCAGTTTTTCAAGGCCTACCCACTGTGCCAACTTATAACTAAATCTGAGGGGGGTGCGATGGGGATGTTCCCTTGTAAGAACAAAAGGAAAGAAGGGAGAAATATTTCAACTCACTGTACCAAGGAAGGGTACATAATGCTGACAGCTGTTTATCATTTATAAAGTCATTTTTCTTTTTACCATTTCTAATCTTCACTCTTGGTCTCTCTCCCTACAAAATTATTACTGAATGTAATAAACAGATGGCATGTGTCTCTTGGTGATAATTATATTCTTAAATGTTAAACTGTTTTCAGAGAACAACAAGGAAAAAAATGCTTCATTGTCAGATGTAGCGACATTTGAGACAGACTATAGTTTTCTATTCTGCTCCTTTCTTTATCCACTTTGTATGACTGCACTGTTGTGAAGATAAAGTGAGAACAATAACATAAAAAAAAGACTTCATAACAAGGAATTGATGCCCAAGACGCTGGAATTGTTTTATTCAGATTCTAGTCAATTCCTAGAGAATTGGTAAATTGGAATCAGCAGTAAGTAAAAACACTGCCTATAGGATAGCTACTTAATATAAACTATACTTTATCTTCAAAATTACTTTTCAACTTGGGTGTTGTTTTCTTTTTTTATTATGTACTACCCCAAGAACTCACCTCATTAAAGAAGTAATAAGTTATGTTTGCAGTCCAATTTATTTCCCTAATAACTTTCATCTAACTCTCAAGATGCTTATTCACTTGGTTACCCAATCACTAAAGAAGCAGTGTTGTTAAACATCTTTTCCAATACAAAATATCAGCTTAAATTTTTAATAAGTTCTGCTTATCAATTCATCTTTAAAATGCATAAATGCCCAGGCATTTGTGAATTTAAGCATTTACCCAGGCATTTACACTGGGCATTTGCCCCAACTTATGAATGCCCAGGCATTTTACACCACTATATAACTGACTAGAAGCTTCATATATGGAGTTTTTTACCACTTCAGCTTTATGTTTTACACTGTCTGAGAAAGTGACCAAATAACCTCATGTTTTCATCAGAATGCTTAACTGATCCTATAGGCTCTACTGCCTTCATCAAATCCTGTTAGTGGGAAAGATTATCTGGGGAGACATTAGACATGGCCACCAAGGAATCCATTAATAATGATGGAGCTCTTGCCAGCAACCAGTGAACTGATCAAGATGAAGTACAGTGTCATGTATCGCAGAATAGGAATAAAAGAAGTTTAGGGTTAAATGTCCAGTCAGTGTCAAGGCCACTAAGAGCGTAAGCTTAGATTGAGGAAGGATAGGGAGGGAAATTGCCATGCTCTCTCAAAGGAACCATCATGGTATTTGAAGGAATTTATGGATCTCAGAAAACCTAAAACCAGATAGCTGGATGGGGATTTGAATTGTTGTCCTTCCAAATATGATTTCAGTGCCTTAAGACTATCATACCGCACTTGATAAAATCTTATAGAAAATGAAGGCTGAATTGCAGTCCATTAACTACGGATACCAACATTACTACAAATATGACTAAAAAAAAATACTGGAAACCTGTATGCATTGAAACACAGCATCTTTTCTGAGATTGTAAAAATGATTGTTATTGTGTTATGACTATGTTTACTGTTGGTCTATAGTATGCCAAACAGTCTATTTCACACTAGTTTGTGCCAACATCAGTGAAAGGTGGGACACAAGGGAAAAGCACTCTGAACTTCAGCAATAGAAAATTACTGAAACAATTTAAGTTTCAGCAAAAATTTTAGTTGTATCAAGACCAGCAATACTCAAAATAATGATAGCATACACAAGCAGTGGTTCAGAATAACAGTACATGAAAAACCATCTTGCCATATGCTGAAAAGGATTGCCTCAATGAAAGACAGTTGATTTGACTCAAGTGATATCAGAATTCAATCAGTATCCTAAACAAACTGTTTCCACAATCATAGTACAACATTACTGACACAGACTACATATTCGTTAGCAGATAGTAATATCCAAACTTCTATCAAAACCTAGACTGCATTAGGTGATCCAAATACTGTAGACATCATAGAACAAGGATGGATGATGATCGAAATATGAGGGGCATTCGATAAATAATGCAACACTTTTTTTTCTGAAAGCAAATTCATTTTATTCAGGATTCCAACACACCATATCACTCTTTTGGCAACAAAACCCTATTTTTCAACATAATCTCTGTTCAACACAATGGCCTTATGCCACCTTACTGGGAGAGCCTGCATGGCACCACTCTACTGGTCAATGTCACAGCACAGATTTGTGTGAAGCCTAGTGTTGTCATGGAGAAGGAGTTTCTTCAATTCCCCGAGGGTGGTACAATACAGTTTAGTGCTGATTGTTGCAGCATGATGGAGGACATCAGAATTACAGCTGTGTGCAGCCAGTTGGCATGTGGTAGATCGGACAGGTTTGTGTGACCTCAACATGCTTTTATTCACTGACAGGTCTCCATAAGCATTCCGCAAGCACTATGAATATCTGTGATGCTCTGGTTTTATGCCAAAAGAAACTCAATGACAGCTCTCTGCCTGGAATACACCTCTGTTACACTATTTTGAAGGCTACTTATAGTGTCGCCACCTATCTGAAATTCATGGAAATATAAGGGCTGAAACAGGAATATTACATGATGTCCCACAACAAATTCCACATTTTTCATCTGAAATTGGCCAAGAAAAAAAGTGTTGTGTCACTTATTGAACACCCCTCATAACATTGTCCATGAAGCCATCCTTTTCCTAGTTTCCAACAAAAAATCAGGTTAATATATAACAGATGCTCAACACCCATCTGTTGGAGTGTTTACTTGCTTTTTGTAAACACAAAGGTGTTTCTATCATAATATGAGCTATTGGCCCACTGCAATTCATTGATTCTCTTCCCACTCTCCACAGAAGAATTACAGCCAAGGATTGTGTGGACATGTGCATCTTTGCTTTTCTTATGCTTCTGTCATCAGTTATTCTGGTTGGTTTTATAAGGCCCACCAAAAATTCCTCTTCCACGCCAAGCTCTTCATCTCAGAGTGGCACTTGCACCCTACATCCTCAATTATTTTCTGGATAATTTCCAATCTCTGTTTTCCCCTACAGTTTATGCCCTCTACAGCTCCCTCTAGCAGGATGGAGGTTACTGCCAGATGTCTTAACTGTCCTATCATCCTGCACCTTCTTCTTGTCAATGTTTTTCATATGTTCTTTTTGTCACTGATTCTGTGGAGAACATCCTCATTCCTTATCTTATCAGTCTAACTAATTTTCAACATTCTTCTGTAGCATCACACCTCAAACACTTTGATTCCCTTCTGATCTGTATTCCCACTGTCCGTGATTCACTAACACACAACACTGTGCTCCAAACATACATTCTCAGAAACTTCTTCCTCATATTAAGGCCTATGTTTGATACCAGTAGTCTTGTCTTAGCCAGGAATGACTTGCCTATGATGGAGGTCATGCTTCGTCTGTCGTCCTTGCTTTGTCTGTCTTGGGTTACTTTGTTTCCAAGGTAGCAGAATTCCTTAACTCCATCTACTTTGTGACCACCTATTTTGTTGTTAAGTTTCTTGCCAGTCTCATTTCTGCTGCTTCTCATTACTTTGGTCTTTTTCTGGTTTACTCTCAAGCCATATTCTGTGCTCATTAGACTGTTCATTCCATTCAACAGATCATGTAATTCATCTTTACTTTCACAGAAGATAGTAATGTCATCAGCAAATCTTATCAGTGACAGCCTTTCCTGAATTTAATCCCACCCTTGAACCTTTCTTTTATTTCTGTCATTGCTTCTTCGATGTATAGATTGAACACCCTTTTTAATCTGAGCACTTTGTTGTTGGTCATCCAGTCTCATTATTCCTTCTTGGTTCTCGTACTTACTGTTACTTAGTCTTCCCCTATTTTATTTATTTTTATTTACCCATCAAGTTCCGTAGGACCAAATTGAGGAGCAAATCACCAAGGTCATGGAACATGTCAGTACATAAAATTACAACACAAAAGTAATAACAGATAAAAATAAAATGTTTATGAACCCAAAAAAGTCAAGTCATACGTTTAAGTAAATGCAATAAACTGTATAAAATAAGGATCAGCTTAATTTTTCAAGGAACTCCTCAACAGAATAGAAGTAGTGGCCCATGAGGAAACTCTTCAGCTTCGATTTGAAAGTGCATGGATTACTGCTAAGATTTTTGAATTCTTGTGGTAGCTTATTGAAAATGGATGCAGCAGTATACTGCACACCTTTCTGTACAAGAGTCAAGGAAGTCCGATCCAAATGCTGGTTGGATTTCTGCCAAGTATTAACTGAGTGAAAGCTGCTTATTCTTGGGAATAAGCTGATATTGTTTACAAGAAATGACAGTAAGGGGTGTGTGTGTGTGTGTGTGTGTGTGTGTGTGTGTGTGTGTGTGTGTGTGTGTGTGTGTAGGGTAATGTCAAAATACCCAGACTAGAGAAGGGTCGACGATGGTTCATGAACTTACACCACTTATTGCACAAACCGCCCATTTCTGAGCCAAAAATATCCTTTTAGAATGAGAAGAGTTTTCCCAAAATATAATACCATACGACATACGTGAATGAAAATAAGCAAAGTTCCTGAACATGGGCTTTCCACCCAAGTTTAACATATATCTGAACATATAGAAATTTGAACTGTTCAGTTTCACTAATCATATGCTCATTCTGTGAAATTAAAATGTCGTATTTTGTTGAATTATGTGTTAGAAACTGTAAAAACCGAGTGGTGGTGGTGGTTAGTGTTTAACGTCCCGTCGACAACAAGGTCATTAGAGACGGAGCTCAAGCTCAGGTTAGGGAAGGATTGGGAAGGAAATCGGCCGTGCCCTTTCAAAGGATCCATCCCGGCATTTGCCTGAAACGATTTAGGGAAATCACGGAAAACCTAAATCAGGATGGGTGGAGACGGGATTGAACCGCCGTCCTCCCGAATGCGAGTCCAGTGTGCTAACCACTGCGCCACCTAGCTCGGTAAAAAAAAACATCCTTTACTACCAAGCTAGTGTCATCAGCAAACTGAAATATTTTAGAATTACCTTTAATACTAGAGGATATATCATTTATATAAATAAGGAACAGGAGTGGCCCCAACACTGATCCCTGGAGCATCCCCCCCCCCCCCCCCCCACTTGACAGTACCCCATTCAGACCCCACATCACAGCCATTCTCAACACAGTGAATAATGACCTTTTGCTGCCTGTTACTAAAGTAAGAGGTGAACCAATTGTGAGCTACTTCCCGTATTACGTAATGGTCCAACTTATGGAGCAATATTTTGTGATCAACGTAGTCAAATGTCTTAATTAAATCAAAAAATATGCTTAGTGTTCGTAACCTTGTGTTTAATCCATCCAGTAGCTCTCAGAGAAAAGAGAATATAGCAATTTCAGTTGTTGAACAACTTCTAAAGCCGAACTGTACATTTGATAGCAAATCATGTGACATAAAATGATCAATTAACCTTACATACACAGCCTTTTCAATAACTTTAGCAAACAGTGATGGCATAAAAATAGGTCTAAAATTGTATACATTATCCGTTTTTATAAAGCGGCTTTACTGATGAGTACTTTAATCATTCAGGAAACTGACCATTCCTTTAGGAAAAATTACAAATATGGCTGAATACAGGGCTAATACTCTTTGCCTTCCTAATAACATTTTTAAGCACCTTACAATACTGTTTGTAATGGGCTACTGTAGCTTGATTGTGACTACCTCTAACGTTTTGATATAATTCCCACTTGATTATACATGATATCCATATCCCACTAGTCAGCCACCCAGGCTGCCTTTTACTGCTAGTACCCCGTTTAGAAAGTTCTAATGAAAAGCAACTCTCAAAGAGCATGAGAAATGTGTTAAGGAAAGCATTATATTTGTCATTTATATTATCAGCATTATAAAATTCTGCCACTCTTGTTCCTTGACAAGGTTCAAAGAACTCTCTATAGCCATTGGATTAACTTTTTCTACACAGTTAGTAATTATATGTGACATTTGTTTTGAGTATAAAAACTTTCAGTGTTAAAATTTGTGCATCATGGTCTGAAAGGCCATTCATCCTTTTACTAACAGAATGCCCATCTAGTAATGAAGAATGAATAAAAATATTGTCTATGGCTGTGCTACTGTTCCCCTGCACCCTAGTTGGAAAAAATACAGTCTGAATCAGTCTGCATACTTGTTCAAAACCGGTGGTAGACAGAAAACATCTTCCGAGATTGTCCTAAATGCTTTCTCCGAAAATTATTTCGAGCAGTTAGTCCATGAACCCACGTGAATTGTAAATGGTTGCGAAAACGCACTTGACCTCTTAGCCACAAACAATCCAGAGCTAATAGAGAGCATCATGACTGATACAGGCATTAGTGATCACAAGGTCGTTGTGGCTAGGCTCAATACCATTTCTTCCAAATCCACCAAAAACAAACGCAAAATAATTTTATTTAAAAAAGCGGATAGTGTCACTAGATGCCTTCCTAAGAGACAATCTCCATTCCTTCTGAAATGACTATGCAAATGTAGATGAGATGTGGCTCAAATTCAAAGATACAGTAGCAACAGCAATTGAGATATTCATACCTCATAAATTGGTAAGAGATGGAACTGATCCCCCATGGTACACAAAACAGGTCCGAACGCTGTTGCAGAGGCAACGGAAAAAGCATGCTAAGTTCAGAAGAACGCGAAATCCCAAAGATTGGCTAAAATTTACAGACGCGCAAAATTTGGCACGGACTTCAATGCGAGATGCCTTTAATAGGTTCCACAACAAAACATTGTCTCGAAATTTGGTAAAAAATCCGAAGAAATTCTGGTCGTATGTAAAGCACACAAGCAGCAAGACGCAGTCAATACCTTCACTGCGCAGTGCCAATGGTACTGTTACTGACGACTGTGCCACTACAGCGGAGTTATTGAATGCAGTTTTCCGAAATTCCTTCACCAGGGAAGACGAATGGAATAATCCAGAATTTGAAACACGAACAGCTGCTAGCATGAGTTTATTAGAAGTAGATGCCTTAGGGGTTGCGAAGCAACTCAAATCGCTTGATACGGGCAAGTCTTCAGGTCCAGATTGTATACCGATTAGGTTCCTTTCAGATTACGCTGATACAATAGCTCCCTACTTAGCAATCATATACAACCGCTCGCTCACCGATAGATCTGTACCTACAGATTGGAAAATTGCGCAGGTCGCACCAGTGTTTAAGAAGGGTAGTAGGAGTAATCCATCAAACTACAGACCTATATCATTGACATCGGTTTGCAGTAGGGTTTTGGAGCACATACTGTATTCAAACATTATGAATCACCTCGAAGGGAATGATCTATTGATACGCAATCAGCATGGTTTCAGAAAACATCGTTCTTGTGCAACGCAGCTAGCTCTTTATTCGCACGAAGTAATGGTCACTATCGACAGGGGATCTCAAGTTGATTCCGTATTTCTAGATTTCCGGAAAGCTTTTGACACCGTTCCTCACAAGTGACTTTTAATCAAGCTGCGGGCCTATGGGGTAGCGTCTCAGTTGTGCGACTGGATTGATTTCCTGTCAGGAAGGTCGCAGTTCATAGTAATAGACGGCAAATCATCGAGTAAAACTGAAGTGATATCAGGTGTTCCCCAGGGAAGCGGAAGCGTCCTGGGACCTCTGCTGTTCCTTATCTATATAAATGACCTGAGTGACAATCTGAGCAGTTCTCTTAGGTTGTTCGCAGATGATGCTGTAATTTACCGTCTAGTAAGGTCATCCGAAGACCAGTATCAGTTGCAAAGCGATTTAGAAGAGATTGCTGTATGGTGTGGCAGGTGGCAGTTGACGCTAAATAACGAAAAGTGTGAGGTGATCCACATGAGTTCCAAAAGAAATCTGTTGGAATTCAATTACTTGATAAATAGTACAATTCTCAAGGCTGTCAATTCAACTAAGTAGCTGGGTGTTAAAATTACGAACAACTTCAGCTGGAAAGACCACATAGATAATATTGTGGGGAAGGTGAGCCAAAGGTTGCGTTTCATTGGCAGGACACTTAGAAGATGCAACAAGTCCGGGATCCTTACCAGATGGGATTCACGGAGAACATCAAAAGGGTGCAAAAAAGGGCAGCTCGTTTTGTATTATCACGTAATAGGGGAGAGAGTGTGGCAGATATGATATGCGGGATGGGATGCGACAATATTTTGTTGAGCCCAACCTACATAGGTAGGAATGATCATCAAAATAAAATACGAGAAATCGGAGCTTGAACAGAAAGGTTTAGGTGTTCGTTTTTCCCGCGCGCTCTTCGGGAGTGGAATGGTAGAGAGATAGTATGATTGTGGTTCGATGAACCCTCTGCCAAGCACTTAAATATGAATTGCAGAGTAATCATGTAGATGTAGATATGAATTTAGATCTACCAACATCCTCTTTCTTGCACAATCATATACAAAATTAATATTGAAGTCACCAGATATAACTAATTTCTGGTACTTCCTATAAAGTGAACCAAGGACCACTCTAGCTTGAGCAGAAATGCTCTGAGGTCAGAGTTAGGGGACCTATAAACAACAACATTTAGAAGTTTAGTTTCACTAAATTCAACTGCCCCTGCACAACATTCAAATATCTGTTCAGTGCAGTGCCTTGATACATCTACGGACTCAAATGGAATAATGTTTTTTACTGCTAATGCAGTGAGCGCTCAGCTACGATCTACTCTCTTCTGCAAGAAGGAAGTCAGTACCAAGACTAAGTTATCTGTGCACCGTTCTATCTTTCGACCAACTTTGTTGTATGGGAGCGAAAGCTGGGTGGATTCAAGTTACCTTATCAATAAGGTTGAGGTTACGGATATGAAAGTAGCTAGGATGTTTACAGGTACTAGTAGATGGGAACAATGGCAGTGGGGTGTCCACAATGAGGAAATTAAAGAAAAACTGGGAATGAACTCTATAGATGTAGCAGTCAGGGCGAACAGGCTTAGATGGTGGGGTAATGTTACACACATGGGAGAAGCAAAGTTACCCAAGAGACTCATGGGTTCAGCAGTAGAGGGTAGGAGGAGTCGGGGTAGACCAAGGAGAAGATACCTGGATTCGGTTAAGAATGATTTTGAAGTAATAGGCTTAACATCAGAAGAGGCACCAATGTTAGCACTGAATAGGGGATCATGGAGGAATTTTATAAGGGGGACTCCAGACTGAACGCTGAAAGGCATAATCAGTCTTAAATGATGATGATGATGATGATGATGATATACATGGCCACTACCCAATTCCGCAAGGAACTCCTTGGAAAACAGCCAGCTAATCTGTATCCTGGTAAAGGAAGCCTCTGAATTGTCAAATTATTTAAATGGTACTCCGATATACCAATAATTTCAGAGTCAACATCCATAAGTGGTTCACTAACTTTATCTCTAATACCTCTTATATTTTGATGAAATATGCTAGTTCCTTCTCTACTTGGAAACATGACGTCCTCTGAAGGTGATTCCTTAGTTAGAGGGACTTCCTATAAGCACGTATATCTATCAGCTGGCTTCAATCTAAAAACGGTGCTGTTGTGACTCGCCGATATTTCAAAGTGCCGCCACGCAGTTACGCGTGTCCTCTACATGCGGCGCTGTGTGCCAGCCATACAGCAGCAGCACCACCTAAGTGGCCAGGCAGCCAGCGGCTGCTAGACTTGGACTCAGTTATGATTTGACTGTCAAAGTGTACACACATCTTACTCTGTTTACTTGATCTGTGACTTTCATGTATTGCATCTTCCTTGAAATATATTTATTCAACTTGAAGTTATTACAAATGGCGACGAGGATGGGATTTTTCTCTTCCATCGTTGATCCACATGTTTCCATGGCTACTTTAGAGCAACTATTGCAAGGTCTCATAGAACAGCAAACGCTTCTCACAAATGCGATTCATGATTCCGTCGCGGCATCAAATGCGGGGCGTCTCTCGGCGTCGTCTCTACCTACTTTTCCTCCTTACGACGAGACGGTGGAAGACTGGTCTGATTATGAAAAACGTCTTCGACAGCACTTCTTGGCATTTCATGTCGCGGATGAACAAACATGTAAGTCTCTGTTCCTTTCATGGATTTCACCTCAAATGTATCGGTTGTTGTCGCAATTGGCTCCTTTGAAAGATCCTGCGTCTTTGTCCTTTGCTGAAATGTGGTCACTTCTGTCCATCTATTTTCAAAAGCAAACGCATGTGGCAGCCTCTCGTGTTGCCTTTTATTGTTGTCAACCGAATCAATCCTATCGCACTTGGGCTGCTGAACTACACAGCCTCAGTAGAAAGTGTCAATTAGTTACTGAAGTTCACAAAGAATCCTACGCCGATTCCATGATACAGGATGCTATCATCCGATCGGCACCCGACAAAGTAGTTAGGCAACGTGCCCTTCAGTCGGCAAATCCGACTCTAGATGAAGTCCTATCCATTGCTCAATCTTTTGAAATTTCTCGTGCCACTGGAGTGCAAATAGAGGCATGGAATGACATCGGGGAAATACAACCTCTGTGCGATGTTGACGAAGCATGTGGCGTGTCCCCGCCGGCCGACGTGGCCGCAGTACGCTCCCAAGCGCAGCCTCGGCCTAACCGTAAACAAACCTCTAAGAAACTGCAGCAAAACCCACGGCAACTTCCTCCATGTCCGCGGTGTTTTACGAAACATTCACGAGAACATTGTCCACAACGTTGAGCCGTGTGTCACAAATGCAAAAAAGAAAAAAAAAGGGCCATGTATCATCCGTTTGCAAATCCGACTGCATACATGATGTTCATGAACATGACACTGATTCTGATTCTGTGTTGTCTGTCAGTTGTACTTCTTCCCTTTCAGGGAAGTTATTCCTCAGTGTCCAAATACTTGGTCGAGATGTTCGCATTCAGGTGGATACTGGTTCTGCTGCCACTATCATTGATCCTCAAACGTATCTTCAGTTGGGTTCTCCAATCCTGTCACCTGTCACTAGGCAGTTACGGACTTACAATAAACAGAAGATTTCTCTCTTGGGACAATTTGATGCTGAGGTATCTTACAAATCTGTCGTTCGTACTGTTCCCATATTTGTGGTCGACCATAGTAACGCGGAGCATCTTTTTGGTTTCGATGCCTTTCGCGTTTTTGGATTCTCCATAGATGACTCTGTCAATATCGTATCTGATGCTATTCCTTATGCTCAACCGGATTCCTTGTCGACGACATTTTCATCCCTTTTTTCTCCTGGGTTAGGCCGTGCAAACGACTTTGAAGCTCACATCACGCTCAAACCCACTGCTCGGCCTAAGTTTTTTTGGGCTCGGCCCATTCCTGTGGCCCTTCGTGATCAGGTCAAATGGGAGCTGCTTCAGGGGTCTTGCTTCATGTCACTTCCAGTGAGTGATCCTCTCCTGTCGTCGTCATTGCTAAGCCAAATGGTGATATTTGTCTCTGTGGCAATTTCAAAGCCTTACCCTATGCCTCGACCTGAAGAATCGTTCACTAAACTTGCTGGAGGACAGTATTTTTCTAAACTTGACCTGTCAGAAGCTTATCATCAACTTCCTCTCGACACTGCTTCCCGGCAGTTTCTGGTCCTTAAAACATCTTTCGGCCTCTGTCAATGCCAACGATTGCCATTCGGGGTTGTCAGTGCCCCTGTTCTCTTTCAGTGATTCTTGGAACAATTATTGCTCACTGTCCCTGGGTGTATAAATTACCAGGACGACATTGTTGTCACTGGCTCCACCACTGACGAACATCTTCAAAATCTCCGCACACTTTTTCATGTCTTACAGACTGCCAGTCTTATGTGTAATCTTCAGAAATCAAAATTTTTTCAGGCATCTATCACGTACTTGGGGTTTCAACTCTCTCGGGGTGGTATTCGTCCGCTTCAGCAAACTGTCACTGGGATCGATGCCCTTCCTCGCCCTACAGCTGTTAAGGAACTGCAGGCCTTCTTGGGGAAAATAGCATACTATCACTAGTTTTTAACCGTCTGCTGCTTCGGTGGCTCAGCCATTGCATCGCCTGTTGCATAAAAACGTGCCTTTTCACTGGTCTGCGTCATGCGATGCGGCTTTCCAGAGATTGAAGACTATGTTGAAACAGGCCCTGTGCCTGGCTACTTATCAACCTGGCCAACATCTTTTTCTTGCCATGGACGCCTCTCAATACGGGGTCAGTACAGTCCTTGCGCACCATTTTTCTGACGGTTCTGAACAACCCATTGCTTATGCCTCCAAAACGCTCACGGATGCCCAACAAAAGTATTCTCAAATTGAAAAAGAAGCTTTGGCCATTATTTATGCTCTTCATAAGTTTGGTGTTTTTCTCTATGGATCCAAATTTCATCTTGTTACAGATCACAAACCACTTGTTTCCTTGTTTCCTGGATGTTGCCGAGCAGCGGGTTGTGGAGGGGTTCCCCATCACCGGGGACAGGCTGGCGGCTGCTACGGGTTCTGACCCTACCCTCTTCCGGGTTTTACGCTTTATTCAGAAGGGATGGCCAGATCATCCGTCCGCTAAGACATCCGATTCATTGCGCAACTACTATGCTTTGCATTACCATCTCATGGATAGGGATGGTGTTATCCTCCTTTCCACCGAAAATGCTTCGCCGCGTTTTGTGGTACCTACGTCTTTGCATGCTTCGGTCTTGTGCCTCCTTCACCAAGGGCACAGGGGTGTCTCTCCCACAAAATCTCTAGTGCGCTGTCATGTGTACTGGCCCGGCATTGACTCTGAAATCGTACACATGGTCGCTGCCTGTGGCCCTTGTGCATCACAGGCCGCAGCCCCAAAGTCATCTTTGTCACCGTGGCCTTTGCCTGAGAAGCCCTGGGAGCGTGTTCATGCTGACTTCGCGGGACCTTTTTTAGGTACTTATTGGCTTCTCGTTATTGACGCTTACTCTAACTTTCCTTTCATTGTCCGTTGCACGTCACCTACCACCACGGCAACCACAAATGCTCTAGCTCGCATTTTCTCTTTGGAAGGCCTTCCCTCTACTCTTGTTACTGATAATGGTCCGCAATTTACCTCTTCCGATTTTGCAGCTTTTTGTGCCCGCCACGGCGTCATACATGTCACAGCCCCTCCGTTCCATCCACAGTCAAATGGTGAGGCTGAACGACTGGTCCACACATTTAAGGCTCAGATGAGGACACTCCTGACTTCCTCTGCTGATGGTGCGCTTCTCCAATTTCTTGCTTCTTACTGTTTCACCCCCATGGGTGACCACAGCCCGGCTGAGCTCTTACATAGCCAACAGGCCTGCACGCTACTTCATCTTCTGCGGCCTTTCACCTCACGGCTGCGGGTGCCTTCGCTTGGCCGGTTCACCGCCGACAACCTTGTATGAGTACGAGGATATGGCAGGCAGCCAAAATCGAGTCCTGGCCGCAGCTTACGACACCGTGGCCGACACCTGTATGAAATCCAGACGGACACAGATGTTGCAGTGCGTCATTCAGACCAGCTTTGGCCTCGTGTGCCAGCAACGCCTGTTCCGGATGTCGTTACACCACCTTCGGCTCTACCTGACGCTCAGGATACTGGAATCTCTCATTAGTCACAACGCAGTCCTCTCACCATCATATCGGTGCCAGCACAAGAACTGACGCTACCGGGAGATGTGCCCATGCAGGAACCAGATGACCATCATATGTCGGAGCAACTCTACTCGCCTCCTTCTCCTACGGATGCGGACACATCTCCCATGTCTCCTGTTATAACAACCGGACTTGCCGAAACGGGTAGATTGGTGCACAGGGCACCAGCAGATTTGACCCCCATGTCTCCTGTCATCTCGATCCGTTATCATCGAGGACACTTCCGTCCATATGGGAAGCCTCCTCCTCAAGACTTTACGGCCAGTCAAACAACACCTATGGACGTTAGCAATCTACAATCCACCTGCATCAAGACCTGTGCAAAAAATTCAAAACGGGGAAAAGTGTTGTGACTCGTCAATCTTTCAAACTGCTGTCACGCAGTTACGCGCGTCCTCTACATGTGGCGCTGTCTGCCAGCCATGCAGCAGCAGCGCCACCTAAGCGGCCAGCCAGCCAGTGGCCGCTAGACTTGGACTCAGTTATGATTTGACTGTTAAAGTGTACACACGTCTTACTCTGTTTGCTTGATCTGTGACTTTCATGTATTGTGTCTTCCTCGAAATGTATTTGTTCAACTTGAAGTTATTACAGGTGCTGCTCTAACACCAACTAATACAGGAATTTTTCGACGAGTGATCCCACTACACTGTCACCTGCAAGCTTTGCCAACCTCCACTTCCCTTACCTATTGAGGTGCAGGCCATGCCTAGTGAAACCCAATCTACTGACAGATTCAACTGGCACCACTTACTCCTAGTTTTCTCAAAATCTTGAACATTTTGCCCCATTTTACACTGTCAAACAGTTTGTTGTAGCTGGCAGGAGAGCCAACACCGTGTTACTAGAGGACGCTGAAAGGCACGCGTTTTAGCTCATGCAGGCTGGCGTGAGGTCTGGAACAGGACAAGGAAATTAGAATTTAGAAAAAAACGGACGTAGCTGGTGGAATACTTAACTTTAATCCATTAATGGTGAACGTCGCTCTTGACGGTACATGATTCAGTATCAATAGTAACTGGTAATGGCGTCTTGCTAGGTCGTAGCAAATGACGTAGCTGAAGGCTATGCTAACTATCGTCTCGGCAAATGAGAGCGTATTTTGTCAGTGAACCATCGCTAGCAAAGTCAGCTGTACAACTGGGGCGAGTGCTAGGAAGTCTCTCTAGACCTGCCGCGTGGCGGCACTCGGTCTGCAATCACTGATAGTGGCGACACGCAGGTCCGATGTATACTAACGGACCGTGGCCAATTTAAAGGCTACCACCTAGCAAAAGGTGTGTCTGGCAGTGACACCACACAGTTTTTCTAGGCCGACAAATCGTATGAGTGTGTCTTGACTTTTCTTTAGAACGCAATGTCACAAACTGCTTCTCTGGTGCCTTTACCTTTTCTAAAGTCAAAATGATCGTCATCTGACAGATGCTCCAGTTCTTTTCCAGTCTTGTGTATATTATCCTTATCATCAGCTGGGATGCATGAGCTGTTAAGCTGACAGTGTGATAGTTCTCACACTAATCGGCCCTTGCTATCTTCAGGACTGTGTGGCTCAAATTATACTTTGCTTCAGCAAATGTTGACAGATTTTGTAACTACAAGCATGTGTTTTCCTTCCACAGACATTCCCTCACTTTACACAACCTCTCCGTTCAAACACTCCAATAGCTCTAACACAGTTATACAACAATTTTCATTCATCTTCAAAGAATGAGATTTCTTAATGACAAACATATAGATTTTAAATTAATTATCCTTTTCATAATTTCAGTTCCATCTTCCCACAACTTTTTCTCTACTATAGTTCATTTTATATCTCATCTGATATGCCAGAACATTATGACCACTGCCCATCATGTTTTTGGATGCCACCTGGTGGCACTGTGGGCACGTGATGCAGTGACAAAAGTATGTAAGCAGAGCAGACACGGTTGAGGGATCACCCTAGTGAAGATACGGGCTATAAATGGGGAAATCCACTGAGTTAAGTAACTTTGACAAAGGCCAGATTATTATTGCACAGAGCCTCTGAACGAGTATCCAGAAAACGTGGTCGAATGTACACGTCCTACTGTTGTGAGCATCTATGGAAAGAGGTAGGAGGACAGTGAAACTACCACTATGCACCAAATCGTTGGACGTCCACGGCTCTTCATAGAATGTGGGGTTTGGAGGTTTGTCTGTTCTGTAAAATAGGATAGATGGTGATCTGTGGCATCTCTGCTGAAAGGGCACAATGCTGGTGCACGCATAAGTGTTTCGGAGCACACTGTTCGTCGTACATTGTTGAACATGGAATTCCACAGCAGACAACCCCTATGTGTTCACATGTTGATCTAACAACATTGTCAATTAAGACTGCAGTGGGCATGGGACCATCAGGATTAGACCGTTGATCAATGCAAATGTGTCAGCTCTTCGGGTGAATCACATTTTTGCTACACTAGGTCGACGGTCGTCTCCACAGACTACGTAATTGAAGTGAATGGCAGATTGAAACGTGCAGCATTCCACGGACGCAGGCTGGTGGAAGCAGTATTATGTTATGGGAGATATTCCACTGCGCTTGTATGGGACCTGTGGTAGTAACTGAAGACATGCTGACATCTACGAACCACCTGCATCCCTTCATGCGTGATGTCTTCCCTGATTGCGATCTCTTCTCTCAGCAGTATAACTGCCCATGTCTTGGAGCCAGAACCATGCTACAGTGGTTTGAGGAGCATTATAATGAACCCACATTGATGTTTTGGGAACCAAATTCACCTGATATAAATGCTATGGAACCCATCTGGGTCACTATAGGGCACGATCACCATGTACACAATCAGCAGCCCATTACTTATGCAAATTGCATGACCTGCAAACATCTAATGGCACATACTTCTATAAATGTGACCAACAAACTGTCAGATCCCTGATAAGCAGAATCAGTAATGTATTTTGTTCCAAAGACGGACAAACAAGCTATTAAGCAGGTGGTCATGAAGTTTTGATTCATCAGTGTATGTTTTATATCATTTTTACATTATTTTCTCGATATTTTCAGGTCTTTTGGTGATAATTTTCCACGTTCTTTAGATTATTAAAAACCAAGTCCTGTGGTTACAGGCCCTTTCTCATATTCATAAAATAAATGAGTTTTCACTCACGGCAAATGCTCCTACTGGCTCACCCCCACCTGTGTTCAACATTCTGAACAAAAAATTATTTAATTCATATCAAATCAATATGCAGTTCCAAAAGTTTTAGGTTAAAACAGAAATAACTTCACCATATGAGGTACTCTCTCACTCATGAAAGTTTGTGTGGTTTTTTTTTTTACTTACTTGCTCTGCTGATAAATTTGTTGTCTGCGAATGTATAAGGATGCACCACCTTCTGACATATAACCATCACAAACATCAGGGATGTGGCATGACACCGCTCCTGACCTCATCATTTCCCCATCTGACATGTAACCTGAAAGTCAAGACAGACATTGAACAACTATCCATTATAATAAAAAAGGTTGTACAGGAAGAAGTTAGATGTCACTCTTTAGTTTTGGCCTGCAGTTTTCTCAGCATCATATGCCTCCTTTAACAGCCTGTGTAAGTGAAGCCTTTATCTGTCACCATTAGTGTGTTTCTTTTTGTAGTGTCTAACAGGGCTTCTCCCTTTTCCTGCCTGATCTCCTAGTCAGCACTGTTGTCTGAGATACCTACATCAAGTGAGCCGTTTACTTCATATTTCATACACAGCTATCTGGTGACATTTTCTCCTATTTATGCTGTGCAGGTTTTCTTTCTCACTCTGACCATGACTAAAGTTAACAATATATTGTTTCTCTTTCTTTCATCCCTCCCTACACACACACACACACACACACACACACACACACACTCTCTCTCTCTCTCTCTCTCTCTCTCTCTCTCTCTCTGAGTATACACAAAAGAACAGTCTCCATAACTGAACATCACATACACTTTTTATAATGTTATGAATGATACACTGAACCAGAATCCAACAACTGCACTGAAATTCATCCCAGATTTGTTCAGTGATCAGTATCTTTATCAGGACCTAGCTGTTTATTAAATACAAGCCCTAAATACTTAAATATCAGACTTTCAGCGAAGTTTACTTCAATGCAAAAGTCTTTTCCTCAGTTCCAATGACCAAATGTATTCACAAATTTCCCTGTTATTTGCATAACGTGTTTTATATCTTGCATGTGTCATCTGCAGTGTCAGGTGTGGTTATCTACAGACATACATTACATGACTCTTATTACATAGATGCCACAGACAGGAGTCTCCAGCACATACAAAAAAAGTCAAGAATGTATATTTTATTTAAGAGTAACACAATGAAATGACCTAACTTTATGAATAATTACAGGAACACAGTGCTTGTATTACGTTATAAACTAAGAAATTAATTTTTAGAGTTTCTGTGAAGATTCTCTTTAATGAAGTAGTAGGAGTTGCCCCACAGAAATTCTTTAATTCAGTCTTAAATGCCACTAAATTACCCACAAGACATTTAATACAAACACAAATGTTTTATTCCACCATTAAGCATATTTACATGCAATTGGTGTCATCAGTGTTAACATAATAATAACAACAATAATAATAATAATATAAACTTCAACATGACAAATGTTATTAACTACCATATTGTCACAAAAGAAGCTGAGTAACACCGTGGCGTAGTGAGTATGATACTAAACTGTGGTATGGGGGGTCGTGAGTTCGAAACTCACCTGGACTGTACAATTTTGATTTCTATATTCGGTTCTATATTCTACAAGTATCCACAAATTTCAAGAAGCATTGTACTGGAATATTCTGTAGCGGTATATATACTGTACGTGTTCTGGCCGGAGGCAGTTCGCTCTGCACCCTTTTACGTTGAAGTGCTGAATAAACCTTCGTTAAGTGAAGTTAGAGTTCGTCATTCATCTACTTACACCTTCTTGTACGTGACATTATTCTGGTTGAGACACTGGGTATCGGCACTTGTGATACCGCACATTATCGACGACACAGTGGCTCCTATCAGGCCACGACAGAGCCGCCGTTTACGTGGCGAGAAACCTGAGTTCGAGCCATATTCAACAGATGGCAATCTATCGGAGACAGAAGAAGAAGAAGAAGAAGAAGAAGAAGAGGATGTTACGACAACAGCAACTGTGTGCCACCACACGAGACATCCTTCCGGGTTCTCCAGTGACGATGGCTAAGATCCAATCAAGTGGCTGAAGGTATATGAGTTTATAGCCAAATTTAACAAATGAGATGACACCATGTGTTTGGCTAACGTATTTTTCTACTTGAAGGGCACTGCCAAGCAATGGTATGAGAACAACAAGGAGAAGTTCACAAGCTGGGAAGTATCCCATACGGAACTGTGCACGTATTTCGGCGACGCACGACGACACAAGTGCAAGGCTGAATATAAATTAAAATGCAGGGCACAGCATCCAGGAGAAACAACAGCATCCTACATTCAAGACGTCTTGGAGACGTGTAAAATAGTGGATCCTAGAATGAAGGAGGAAGATAAGGTGGCTCATCTCACGAAGGATGTTGCTGAGGACATGTATCAAGCCCTACTCCTGAAGCAGGTTTCGACTTCATAAAATGGTGCCAGTATATGGAGACAATGCATCAAAAAAGAATTACACACAAGACGTTTGACTGGCTTCCAAACGTCGTATCAATGTCTGTGATGGAGGAAGAAACCGATTTCACAAGTGTTCTTCATCAGATAGTGAGAGAGGAAGTTCAGAAGGCTCTTGGATTGCACGGTGAGCTAAAAACTGAGACACTTCAAGAGGTCATAAGGGAGGAAATGGAACAGACATTGAACCCAATCTCTTGTCCTTCATTTCCCTTTAACACGGTAAAAAAGTCGAGACACAGGCGAAGTTACGTTCCTACAATGCCACATGAGGAACCTGTTTGGGCACCAAGGAAGACTGACGCCTGGAGGACCCAGGATAACCAACCAGTATGTTTCCACTGCGGATGACTGGGACATGTGGTGCACTATTGTCAAGAAAGGTGGTGGATATTTGACGACGCCCATGCCAGGAGACAGCAGACTGATCTTAGCCGACACCAACTCCGGGACAATGAATATGAACAGGAAGATGTGGGTGCAGGACAGCACAGGTCACCATTGCCGCAAGCTAGCCGCTGGAAAGGACGCTCCCCAACACACCAATCGCCGTTTAGAAGCTCCAGCCGATCACCTAGTTGCCGCAACCTGGAGAACTAAATGGTGTGACCTCCCTTGGAGGTGACGCCGCTGAAGAGAAAAATCCTCCGCCGTTGATCACTACAACAACGATAGGAAATTACATTGATATCCTCATGGATGGCTGACCAGCCCAAGCTCTTGTGGACTCTGGAGCATCATATTCACTTATTTCGGAGAAGTACCGTCACCAGTTGCAGAAAACCGTATTCGTTGACAGCAAAACACCTCTGCTGAAGATGGCTAATGGGAAATATGTAAAACCTACAGGAAAATGTGTCATTTGTGCACATGTAAGTGGCCATACAAAGCCCTTAGAATTCATTATCTTACAAGAGTGTAGTCATGACCTCATTCTCAGATGGGTCTTTTTAAAAGCTTCTCAGGCAATAGATTGTGGTCACTCGAAGATTATGCTAGACGAGATGAGATAGTGTGGACAGAAAGATACGCATCTGACTGTGTGGAGACTATGTGTGCTGGATAAAGTGATCATTCCTGTAGTCAGCACTAGAAATGTAACTGCCATGTGTCATGCCATGCATCAACCCGTGGATCTTATAGTGGAATGTAAGAGAGCATACCACTGAAGAATAACTTGGTCATCCCAGCCTCTGTAGACCCGTTTAGTTGGTGAACTGTAGATAGCTAACTGTCACCGAAAACTGCAGATACGTCCAAGATGCACGTCTGTAGCAAACACTGAGCCGTTAATTGCTGAACAGCTGAGCATCATAGAAACCTCCCATGCTGAGTATGTGGGCGGAATTAGCGCTACCACTACTAGACAAGATCTTCTAGCTCAACTATCACCAGATCTCACTAAGGAACAACAGAAGAAGCTACTTGCCATTCTTCAAGAGTTTTATGAATGCTTCAATCCACAGGTGAAGAGCAAATTAGACAAATCAATGGTGAAGCACCAGATTAGCACTGGAAACCATCAACCAATAAGCCAGAGAGCATACCGTGTGTCGGCAACAGAACATCGAACAATTCGTGACGAGGTAGAGAAAATGACAAAGAATGACATCATTCAGCCTTCGCTGAGCCCATGGTCATCACCAGTGGTTCTTGTGAGGAAGAAGGATGGCAGCTGGCACTTTTGAGTTGATTACAGGAAGCTTAATAAGATAACTAAAAAGGATGTTTACCCTCTTCCACGAATTGACGATACACTATATTGTCTGAAGGGGGCTAAGTTTTTTCTCAACCATGGACATGTACTCGGGATACTGGCAAATTGAAGTAGATGAGGCTGATTGGGAGAAAACTGCATTGATCACCCCTGAGGGCCTGTATGAGTTTAAGGTAATGCCATCTGGTTTGTGTAATGCACCAGCAACTTTTGAACACATGATGGATAATCTTCTAAGGCACCTGAAGTAGACGATGTGTCTTTGTTATTTAGATAACATTATAGTGTTCTCAGAAACATTTGATGAACACATAAAAAGACTGAGAGCCATTCTTAAGTGTCTCCAACAAGCCAGACTGAAACTTAATCCAAGAAAGTGCGTCTTTGGAGCAAAAGAAATCAAAATACTTGGACACCTTGTGTCAAACGAAGGGGTGCGGCCAGAACCAGAAAAGGTGAGAGCTATTATGGAATTTCCTATTCCTAAAAGTATTAGAGAGTTCTTATTACCATTGTTTTATCAAAGACTTTTGTATCAAAGCCAGGTCACTCCAAGAGTTGTTAAAGAGCCGATGCTAAATTTATCTGGGGTGGTACTCAACAAGATTCTTTCGATGTGCTGCGAAAAGCTCTGATGGCTGACCCTGTATCTGGTCTGTATGATGAGAGAGCACCTACAGAACTACACACAGATGCCAGTGGGTATGGGATGGGTGCCGTTCTGGTGCAAATTTTGGATGGAAAAGAGAAGGTTATAGCCTATGCTTCTAGGACACTTACAAAACCCAAGAGAAACTACTCAACTACAGAAATAGAATGTCTTGCTGTGATCTGGGCCATGTGCAAATTTCAACAGTATCTCTTTCAAAGTTGTTACAGACCATTATTCACTTTTTTTTGGTTGACAGGTCTTAAGGATCCAGCAGGACGACTCGCCAGGTGGGCACTACGTCTTCAAGCGTATGACATTACCATAGTGTACAAAAGTGGAAGAAAACACCAAGATGCCGACTGTCTCTCAAGAAACCCTGTGCAAGACCATCAAGACTTTGCTGAAGATAGTGACTGTCCCCCTGCACGCCAAGATCTCTCTGCTGAGCAGAAGGAGGATGCCAAGATATCTCAAATTATGCTTGCCTTAAATCGGTCAGAGGATGTGAAAGGATAATTTAAGGTAGTTAATGAATTGCTTTGCAAGACAAACTTTGATCCGTTTGGACAGAGGTGGCTACCAGTGATTCCTAAACACATGCGCTTAGATGTTCTACAGAAATTCCATGACACACATGAGGCCGGACATTTAGGATTTATTAAGACATACAATAGATTCCACAAGAGATTTTTCTGGCAAGGTTTATTCAGGAGTGTCTGTCACTATGTGTCGCACTGTCGAGAGTGCCACAGGAGAAAGACAGTTCCTCAGAAACCACCTGGCCGACTCATACCAATTCCACCAGCCGAAACGCCTTTCCAGCATGTTGGGATTGACCTCGTCAGATGATTTCCAACATCTGCTAGTGGCAATAGATGGATTATTGTTTACACTAATTATCTGACACACAATGCCATTACAAAAGCCATGAAAACAGCCAAAGCATTTGAGGTAGCCAAATTCATTGTAGAAGACATTGTATTACAACACGGTGCCCTAAGGTCATTAATTATGAATCGAGGGAAAGTTTCTCAATCAAATCGTGTGACAGGGATAAACCATCGGTGCAACATTAGTCATCACATGATGACTGCCAAACATCTGCAAACTAACGGGCTTACTGAACACCTTAATAAGACCTTGGTCGACATGCTATCAATGCTTGTCAATGTTGAGCAGAGCAACTGGGATGAGGTGCTACCTTTCATGACGTTTGCCTACAACACCGCCAAACATAACACCACAGGATTTACAGCATTTTTCCTGGTGCATGGGCATGAAGAGACTACGATGAAGGACACTCTGTTTCCGTTACATCCTGATGACGTGGATGACGACTCCACTGGCCAGGTGTTAACCAGAGCTGAGGAAGCTCAACAGTTAGCTCGACTCCGCATGCTGCAGGCTCAAGAAAATGATCGGTGAAGTTATGACGCAAGCCACCACCCTGATGTTTACCAGCCTGGTGACCTCGTCTGGATCTTCACTCCTGTTCAGAAGGTTGGTCTCTCTGAGAAGCTCCTCAGGCACTACTTTGGACCTTATAAGGTTGCAAGACAGTTGTCTGATGTTACTTATGAAGTTGAAGATTTCGACCCCGACACATGACGACGAATGATCAGAGATATGGCCCACGTCCTTTGAATGAAGCCCTATATGGATCCTGCAACCCAGGGTAAAGTCAAAGCTCCAGCGACCAGCAACAAGCAGAAAGGTGACAATGAGCGTAGTGACAACAGAAGTTCTAAGAAGATCACCGCCAGGGCGAGTATCAGTCATCGGGAGTCAGAGTATGCAGGACTGATGACTCGTTCCTGGACTAGGAGAACGTAACACTGAGACGCTGTTCACTTAAGGGGGGAGCAATGTCACAGAAGAAGCTGAGTAGCACCATGGTGTAGTGGGTATGATACTAAGCTGTGACATGGAGGGTCGTGAGTTCAAAACTCACCTGGACTGTAAAGATTTAATTTCTATATTCGTTCGAGTACGTTCTATAAGTATCCACAAATTTCAAGAAGCATTGTACAGGAATGTTCTGTAGCTGTATATATAGTGTATATGTTCTGGCCAGAGGCAGTTCACTCCGTGCTCTTGTATGTTGAAGTGCTGAATAAACCAGCATTAAGTGAAGTTAGTGTTTATCATTCATCTGCTTACACCTTCTTCTGCGTGACAATATAATAATCCAAGATGGATACAATATATATTTGTGCAAATGTCAATAACAACAAGAAGTTTCCTAATAGATCAATTACAAGATAAATGAACTCCATAGTTCAGTGAATGACAAATAAGTAATCGAACAGATAATTAACAATAAGTACATGAAACAGTAATAACATATTTGCACAGTGTGGCATATGTATAGTTTGCAGTTAATTTATAGTTCATTCTCATAAGGAAACTGGGTCATTTGTCGCATACTCAAGGAACTCTTGAGCAGAGTAAATTACTTTACTTTTGATGCACCTGGAAAGACTAGTTTTAAATTTATTTACTGGCACTGTGTAGGTATTTTCAGGTAATTTGTTCTAACAGGTTGTGAATACATGTACATGCATGTGGCTTACTTCTTTCTGTGTTGGTGTTAAATCCTTGAAGTTCTTGGTCAGGTTGTTTTAGGTCCCAGCACTATGTTTTGCCCCTTTTTTGGGAAATATAAATACTGCTAACAACTGTGACATTAATGAATATATGTCAATATACCAAATATTTTTTGAAGAGATCTCTGCAGTATGCTTTTATAACACACTGCTACTGCACATAACCTTCCCTTTAAAAAAAAAAAAGTGGGAGAGAGCTAAGTAAACGCATATGCAAAGTTAACTAATTTATTCATTCTTAAATCACCTGCAACACTAATAATGTGAACTGAAAACACAGCTGAACTAAGGTGTTTTATAAATTCTAGTATGTGAGTTTACTGATAAGGAATGTAAACTATCTTTAATCTTAATTTGTATGTACTGACTTATGTCAAAAGTTAGTGATAATCCATTTATCTCCTTATATTTCAATGGATGTCATTCAGTAACAAGACTGGTAATAGTTTTTAATCCTCCCTTGTATCACCAGCAAAAGGGACAAAATTTACATCTTATGATATGGAAGATCTTTTATGTATATCAGAACAAGAAAGGAAACATGATACATTTGGTTTCATTGCGTCTATTTCCTGGTGCCTATTGCTATGTGATCAACAGGGAACTGACACAAAACGCTTTCTATTATATGGAAGGGGTAAAAACCATGAACCAGCTTGTCTTCTATTTTGCAATAGTTTAGGTTTTGCATGAGGATGTCACAACTCACAACATCAACAGCCTTACGTAAGTCATAAGACATTCCTCCTGTAATAATCTCTTATTTATTGTTACTAGTATGTCATCTATTAAGATAAATATAACCTGTTCTGTCGACAGTCATTTTTTAAATCCAAACTGTTTGTTACTGAGTATTTTTTAAAACTATTTTTACATTCTATTTGAACTATTTTTACATTCTACTGTACATGATCTCAAAAGGCTTTGAAAATGCTAGCAATAATGAGGTGCATCAGTAATTCTTTACCATTCTTTTATCTAATTGTTTGTGATGTGGTTTGACAATAGCGTATTTTAGACTGATTGGGATAATATCATTATGAAAAGATTCATTACATAAGTAATTTGTGACATGACAAAACTTAGCAAAACATCATTTGTTATTATTATTATTATTATTATTATTATTATTATTATTACTGTCAAAAGCCTATTAGGACTATCCAAAGTACTTGAAGGTGGTCATTTTCCTTCCTTTGTGCCCATATTTCTTTCATTCTCTTCCTGTTGGATTCCTTTTTCTCTTCAGACAATGTTGTTCCAGTCTTCTTCTTTGGTTTTTCCTTCTGGTCAATATGTCACTTGTGAATTTTGGAGCTGAAGATTTCATGAATTTGGACATCATCTGAAGCAATTCTTGCCAATTTCAAATCAGTTTCAAACTTGCCAACCCACTTCATTGCATCATTTTGGATTGCTCCTCTGGTTAAAAAATTGAATATCTGTTTTGTAAGTCTGTCTTCATTCATTATTTTAATGTGTCCATAGAATCTTACCATGTACTTTCTAATGCCACTATGGATATGTGTGTGTCGTTTGATTGCCTGATTGATTCCGAGGTGATATTATTCATCTACACATTTTGGGCCTATAATTTTTCTTAGGGTTTTGCATTCCTTTTTCTCAATGTTTTCATTGTCTATTTTCCTGTCCCATAATAAGTGTTCCTCATCAACAGAGGCATTCTCATTTGATTACTGTATTATAATGTCTTCATTCAATATGCTTGGAAAGAATTTTATATTGCAGTTATTCTGTGTAAGCCAGCATCCAGTTTCCATCACTTGGCATCTAATTTCATTTGCTTTTGTTTTGATTCCATTTTCCTGAATGTTTTCACTGATATAATTAAATTGTGGAACTCATTTAATTTTGCCATATTTCATCTCCATGAATTTTGGTGCTTCTATGTTGCAGGTCATGAACTCTATTTTCAAATGATACCTGGAGATCAACTTTTTCTGCAGTTTCTCTCCTGAGTTCAATTTGATTTTGGGCTGATGAAATGTCATGAATTAATATTGCTAAATTCTCTGCAAATGCTAGGTAATCAATAGATAACTTGCAACTGCCTGAAGTGGTTGGCTTTTCAATTTTGATTATTGATTTCTGTTAGTGCTATTCCTGTATATCATTTTCTCAAGGACACAGTTGAAATGTAACAGAACAGCCCATCTCCTTGTCTTACCTCCATTATGTTTTCAAAAGGAACTGAGAGTTTTTCAATAAATTTAACCTTGGAGTTTGTAACTGTCAATGTCCGTTTTATGATTCCAAGTATTTGTATCTCTAGACTTTGCTTTTTCTATATTTAGCAGACTGATTCATGCTCACCTGAGTCATAGACTTTTTTTTAAACCACAAAATGTGCAGACTAAATTTTTGGTACAAATTCTCTGATTTCTAAAGATTAGCTTTAGGGTCAAGATTTGCTCTTGACACAAATGGTCTGGTATTCTCCAGTGTTTGGTACAAATTGTTTCTGTGCTCTATTGAGAAGACACAGAGATATAATTTTGTATGCAAATGATATTAATGAGATTCCCCTCCAATTATTTACATGTGTTGTATTTTTCTCCAGGAATTTGTTTTGTTGTCCAAATGTCTTGTAGTTTGGTGATTTCTTTTATGGTGTCTGAGCCTGCTGACTTGAGGATTTCTGCTGCGATTCCATCTTCCCCCAATGCTTAATTGTTTTTAGTCTTTTGATCTGTGTGGCTATTTCTTTTTCATCTGGTGATAAAGGAATTAGATTAGTGTTCTTAGGTTCTTGTGATGGGATCCATTGTGTTGGTTCTGGGCAGTTAAGCAGTTCTTTGGAATATTTGGCAAGTTCCTTGCAGTTTTCTTGGTTGTTTAGGGCCAATTCTCCATGTTCTTTCTTGTAGCAGAGACTGTGGTTGATATCCTATGAGCTTAGTTTTGAAGTTCTTATTAAAATTTTGTATGTTGTTTCTTTCAAAGTCTTTCCTGATTTTGAGCAGTTGACCCTTTCCAGACATCCTTTTGGTCTTTCTGATTGAATTAGCTCTCTCTCTCTCTCCACTGTCAGGAATTCCTTGTAGTTGTCTTCTGTCTTATTGCTGTTCCAGTTGTTTTATGCATCCCATCGAGACTGAATTGCATATTCACATTCCTTATTCCACCAAAGGCACTTCTTCCTTTTCTGCAGAGGAATTAGTGTTTGTGCTGTTTCGATTAATTTGTTTTTATGTTGTTGTCAATTGTTTGAGTTCTCTTTTTCTATGTCTTCCACGATAGACGGTTGGAGCCTGCTGATATAAAATTTGGGGATTTGTGTTTTCTTTGTTGTAAACCTCTGACGTTTTAAACATAGTTTTATTCTTGTCAGGCAGTGGTCTGGGTCTATGTTTGCTCCCTTTCTGACTTGGATTCTCTCTCAAAGTGACTGGCAAATGTGTTGCAGGACACTGTTGGCATCTTTGTGTCCCAGCTTCTGAACAAGTGTCCAAAGTCAAGAATCCTGATTTCTTTGCGCCATATTTCTCTCCTTCATTCATTCAAGGAATTCATCAAATTCATAGCTGTTTCTTGATCTCCAAGTTACATGAATTTATGAACCAACTAGTTATCTCTTGATTCCATCCAGGAATGTCCTTCTCATGGCACCCTCTAGGTATGCTGTTTTTGGCAATAAATGTGCCAGCCCTCAGAAACTGAGTATTACTTGAGTAAGGAAGGAACTCATTTAATGACTCGTTAAATGCATTTATCTCAATCTGCTTTTTGCAAAGTCCAATATGATACAGGAGCAGATCACCCTGGAGGAATAAACAGGCCATCGGGCATGTTGACTTCTGGGAAAGTCATGAAGGACCATTCTGATGTTACTTCCTGTGTTGTGCCCAGAAGTGTCCACAGCTGAGAGGCACACAAGAAATTAAACTAGTGGACTTCAATCGCCATTAATTTGGTCTAAATCATCTCACAAGGTAAAGCTAATTCTGTCACATGACAAATTTATTTCAGAGATAGGCCATCAGTTAAGCTGATAAGAAACGATCTGAAATAAAAATCTGACAAGCTATCAATGACAAACTAATGCACACTATATACCTGAAGAATTTCTTAAATCTGTATCACAGTAGCCTCCATCACCAACTCCTCTTTTTAAATCAGTGGATATATTCATTTCTGAAGGGTAGTTTAGGCATTTAACTTCATTTTGAAAACCTGAAAAAAAGAAAAAAAAGATTTACTACTGGGCTAAAACTCCAAATAATGTTTCTTTTGAAATATTTGGGACAATGGAAGGTCCAACAACACATTGGCACTATTAAGAGTAACAGGTCACTTCTTCTGATCACCAGAAACATAATCTGAATGAAATACTAAGAAATGTGATGAGTATTAGATGCATTTTCTTAAAGTATATAGTGGGTCCCAAATCATTAGGGTCAAAATTACACAAATACAGTATGTGATCAAAAGTATCCAGACACCTGGCTGAAAATGACTTACAAGTTCGTGGTGCCCTCCATTGATAATGCTGGAATTCAGTACGGTGTTTGCCCACCATTAGCCTTGATCACAGCTTCCACTCTCGCAGGCATACCTTCAATCAGGTGCTGGAGCATTTCTTGGGGAATGGCAGTCCATTCTCCACAGAGTGCTGCACTAAGGAGAGGTATCAATGTCGGTCGGTGAGGCCTGGAACGAAGTCGGCGTTCCAAAACATCCCAAAGGTGTTCTATATGATTCATGTCAGGACTCTGTGCAGGCCAGTCTATTACAGGGATGTTACTGTTGTGTAACCACTCCGCCACAGGAGTGCATTATGAATAGGTGCTCGATCGTGTTGAAAGATGCAATTGCCATCCCCAACCGCTCTTCAATAGTGGGAAGCAAGAAGGTGCTTAAAACATCACTGTAGGCCTGTGCTGTGATAGTGTCATGCAAAACAACAATGGTTGCAAGCTCCCTCCATGAAAAACATGACCACACTATAACACCAGCACCTGCGAATTTTACTGTTGGCACTAAACATGCTGGCAGATGACAGTCACCAGGCATTCGCCATAACCACACCCTGCCATGGATCGCCACATTGTGTACCGTGAGTTGTCACCCCACACAATGTTTTTCCACTATTCAATCATCCAATGTTTATGCACCTTACACCAAGCGAGGTGTTGTTTGGCATTTACTGGCATGGTGTGTGGCTTATGAGCACCTGCTTGACCATGAAATCCAAGTTTTCTCACATCCCACCTAACTGTCATAGTACTTGCAGTGAATCCTGATGCAGTTTGGAATTCCTGTGTGGTGATCTGGATAGATGTCTGCCTATTACACATTACGACCCTCTTCAACTGTCGGCAGTCTCTGTCAGTCAACGGAGGAGGTCAGCCTGAACACTTTTGTGCTGTTCATGTCCCTCCACATTTCCACATCACCATCGCATTGGTAACAGTGGACATATGGATGTTTGGGAGTGTGGAAATCTCGTGTACAGGCATATGACACAAGTGACACCCAATCACCTGACCTCGTTCGAAGTCCATGAGTTCTGCGGGGTGCCCCATTCTGCTCTCTCACGAAGTCTAATGACTGCTGAGGTTGCTGATATGGAGTACCTGGCAGTAGGTGCCAGCACAATGCACCTAATATGAAAAATGTTTGTTTTTGGGGGCATCTGGATATTTTTGATCACATGGTGTAGTAGTCAGTCCTATACTGAATATTTTGATGTAAGAGACCACTGACCTGACATTAACAGCTAGGTTTTTATTTTTTTTTTATTTTTTATTTTTAAATTAGCACAAAGGGGTTAAACCTTATAGCAAATATTTAAATTGACGACCAGTGTTCTCAATACATGCATTGCATGATAATCCATGGACAGGACTAAACTCTGGGTTCAAAATTATTTGATTTCATCACTTGCACATCATGATTTCATCACTTGCGCATCATGATTTTGATAGGAATTTAATTCCTGCTCTCCATTAGTATTCTCCACGGTGCATGCTTTAAAGTACGAAATACACAAGCAAGGTAATAGATGCTTCTTGATTAACTTATTCTTACATTATACAATTTCCTCAAATTAACTGTGTGAACAAATCTTTGGCAAGAACACTGGCCAGCTGCCTGTGGATTTAACAACCAAGTTATTTGTAAATTTCCATTCACAGTGATAAATTTCCTTTGGCAAAGGAAAATATTTCTCTGTATATTAGTTCCACTTTCTGGGCACTACATACAGTTACATCACACATTAAATCCATGCCTATAAATTCTTAAGTGAGTTATGTTCCATTTTCAACAATAAGTCATAAGCTGTAAACTGAGGTAAATTCCACCATGGGCACACCATGGATGACTGTAATTATGTTTTCTAACATTCGAGTTGGCGTGCCAATTTTTTTTGCATGAGTAGGCATGTGGGATATTCAGTATCCCACCTTCTATGGTAAGTTATAATTTCTTTAGGAATCAGTTAAATATTTATATTTATTCACTGCATTATAAATATAAATCTTTTAGAGCTCACTGTGGCCCTCAGGATATCCATAACTGTACCATCCGACTCCCCCCAAAGTTCTTTTACATTTACATGTTGACTTCCCTCACAACTAAAAATCACTGAATAGTGTCATAATTTCACACCCAATCCATAATTTTAAAATCTCTTGTACATTTGTAGGTTGTTCTAAGGTTGGCAATACATTTGCTAGAATGGAATACTATCATATTTATTATATCAGTTCCATGGTAAGTATAAATATGAATGGCTAATCAACACCTGAACCCAGTTCCTCTCTATTAGAAGTCCAGAATTTTACCAGTGTATCAAACAGGATATTTGATGTTTAGAATTATGTAACTCACAGGGTCATTTCTATGGATCCTCTTTTGTGCTTGCATGTAACTCTTTCTGTGTTATACTGTGAAATCAACAGTGAATCATATTTCTTTGATGTTCTCTGCTTTCAAGTATTTGTTATGGTTTAAACTTACATTGGCTACAAAAAGTCAGAACAAAGAAAACAGCCTGTTCATTCTCTCTGCATATCCTTTTCTGTTCTATCCTTAAACTCATTCCATTGTTCTACGAGCATCTCTGCATTGGCTTATAATCAAAAACCATTATTTAAACATTCTCTGAGCCACAGATGATAGTATTTGAAGCAATGTCCTCTTTACTTGATGCATTACTTATGCTGCAAATCATTAAAGTATAAGCCAGCAACACTTCAGCACAATTCTGCCTGAGTTACTTTGATTTAATACTTTTATCAGAAAGACATAAACTGAGTGTCAGGAGGTTCCTCGAATTTCAGTGACATATGAGAAAAGATAGTATTCTTAAAAAAAGAAAAAAAAAAACTTATATTAGGTGTATTAGTGTAGCAAACAGAAATAAAGGCACATTTTCTGCATGACTTCCATTAACTTATTTCAAATATAGACCTACAGATTGCTTGGAGCATAAGAGTGGATGTATAAAATTCACGATACTACGAGATGAGAGCTGTCATTTAAATCAAGTAATTTTCCAACAAGATATTACCAAATATATGTGTACACATAAGCATTATTTACGAGTTACACTAATTATATTACACAAACAGTATTGTTATTTACCTAAGTGGGAAATATGAAGACTGGGAGAAATGGTGTGGCCTGGAACTATAAGACCACCTGTATAGCCTCTCAATAATGGCTGCATAGGCTTCACATTCATCATACTTTCTTCTTCTTCACCAAAGGTTGTTTCCCTCGATTGTGCTGTCCTGGTTTCCTGCGTTATTATCTGAACAAAAAAGTTGCTTTGGACAATATATAAAATACTATTTTCACAAGATGTTTTTACTTGATCAAAATTGTGCAGATAATGGAAATTACCTTATTGGAGTTGTCAAAAGTGGTCTCTATCATTTTTGACAATGGCTTTGCTATTTCAGGCCCCTTTCCTCCATCACTGCCACTCTCTGAACTTGGCTGGAAAATTACACTGCTATCAGATGAGATTGATCGACCAGTTGAATTTGAAGTTGAATTACTAGATTCACTCATTTTGGTGCCAGATTCAGCTGATGCAATATTTGGCATTGGCGAGACCATTGCTACACTGACAGCACCACTTGAGTTGTCATCCCAACCAAACTGTTTCTGCCGAGGTGGCAGTGCTGGTTTAGTTGGAATTGTAGGAGTTTCATCTTTATTTGTTTTACTTGTTCCTTTAATAGCAGCCATGGGTTTAGGGATACTGCTACCACCAGAAGTAGTATTCAATTTGGATGTCTTTGGCTGAATTAAATTAGAAATTTTTGATTGTTTAATAGGATTATCAATTTCTGCATAGTGGAAGTCTGGCATTTTACTTCCAATATCAGATCTGCTTCCTCTCACTTCAGTCTCATTGTTAACTTTTGGAACTGTGCGATGTGTTTGTTTTGGTGAATCATTTTTACGAGCAGTTTTTGGTGAACTGCTTTTCACAAGTTTATTCCTGAGCCCACGCACAACAGATTTTGGGCTGGGTCCATCGTTGCAAGGTAATGCAGCACTGAAAAGCAAGATCATAATCAAAGTAATTTCAGTTTTGCTATTTACTATTACGAACGTAAAATTGAAAAAAAGTTTAATTGTAATAGTTAACAGAAAATTCCCTTATCATTTCGTAAAGAGAACACTTTTGGCATACTCTTATTTGGCCTGAGTATTAAAATTTGCAAATACTACATAGGCCTCCATCCAACTTTACACCTCATGAACCTCTTAGTTACGTACGATTAACTTTACAATTTAGTAGCTTTATTTACAACACTTTTTCTATTGTGCCTGGCCTGGAACACGTATTTTACAAACAGTACGTCTCCTGCCTGCAAGTAGCTTCTGTCTAAAAAAAAAAAAAAAAAGTTTGGAGTTATTGAAACCTCTGTTATCTTGACGGGAAAGATAAATGCCTGTGAATAGAAATTTATGAGTAATCATGTGGAGATGCAGAAAGAGCATCTTCACCCTTACAAATATATGCGTAACGTATACGTAACATGTATCTCTTTTACCTTGTTGCTGTTTTGACATCACTACACAGGCTGGTTGAAGAATCGCTCTTTTCTGATCTCGCAGAACTGAAGCCACTTGAACTCGATGTTCTCTTCGAAACGACGGCATTACCTAAATAAAGAAATATCAGCTTCACGAATGCAGTCACTTTCTGTTTTTCTTTAAATCGAAACGACGAAAAGTTGTCACGGGTCGTACCTCCTTTTACCCTTTCAATTTTTTCCTTTGAGTTAAAAATCTTCAGCTTATCAAGCATAGCGTTTTTACCCGCTGGTATCTGATTGTTGGTCGGTAAACTGTACGGGCTACTCAAACCTCCAGCAGGCTGTCTTACAGACGATCGGTTACTATTTGGTGGGGTGTTACTCCTTGTACTGTAAAACACAATATCTTCATTTGTAGTTTCACTTGTCAGTAAATATACAGAATAATGTTACGAATAGCAGTACAGCCTTTCCTGAAATCTGAAGTATGTTTCTCTGACCGAACCATGCAAATGACACACAGTTAAACTTCGCGCCGTCTTTCTATAGCTTTTGTATAGCAAACACACATGAGCTGACTGCGCGATCAGTGTACTTGTCACAGTCATTTTTCGTCTCTTCAGCGTTGTCTGACAGTTATCGAACTTTACTTTACGCATTGGACACTAAATCACGCACGGCGCGCAAAACAAATATACAAACATAAGCTTAATCTTCGCACAAGTGACAGCCTCACAACGTCTCTTTAATGAACTAAATTCTTTGAAATGTGCGAGAGACATCACACTTCATCTGTGGCGACAAACGTAACAAAGCGGTTTCTTCAGATTGCAGGCAAGGTCTGTCTTGTTATGGAAACAATACAATATAAATCAGTGTTTTATTGTTTGACTGATACTCAAATAAGGAATTAAAATACTTCAGATAGGAGCGATTGAAACTTTTCACGGTGTCGAACAACTGTTGGTACAGTAAACAACTACTGAATTGTTAGATGTTATCCCTCGATGTTACAAAAATATGACTGGACTCAAAAGCAACTGAGCAACAGGAACCGAGTGCACTAGGAAGAATCTTGCATTCTGCAGCGGAGCGTGCAGTCATGAGCCCTTCTGACAGACAGCTACTATGTGCCGCGACGGAACCGAGTCCACGGAAGGGAGAAGAGGCCCTTGATCGAGTCCTGGTATGGCACAACACTGTCACGATTTGTAAGAGATCCATATTGTATGCTCCGTTGAAAAGTCTGACAATATTATGATACAGTTACATCCTCTCATAGTCATGCTTAAATACAGGTCCAACCATGGCCCGCTTTTGTCTTTGATGTAACCTATGTGAAAGGACATTATCTGCTCCCGAATCCGCAACTTCTGTGCGCCTCTATAAGATGTTTCCGCAGGCGACGATCCAAGGGGGGAAGTGGCCGTGTGCATCATGAGCCCTTCCAACTCCCCTAAAAAGCAAAAGTGCTGTACTAACCATTGATGTAAAACAAATTAATACTGAAACTGTTTTTATATTTATTATTGTTGAAATCCTAGACATCTGTGGCACATTAAATGTGAGTGAGAGCGTAAGCTATATTTGGGGTGGGTGAGGGGGGGGGGGGGGAGGGATAGAGACAATAAGACTGTGACAGCCCACCCACTCTACTCAGAACCGAACCTTGGACCCTCGCATTGACACCAACAATTTTAGGGTGTGATAGGTGCCTACCCACACTATAAGCAGGCGAAGTGGGAGCTCATAACTCGATGCACCTCCCAGGTCCCCCCGTTAGTAGCAATAAGGATTGGAACGATCACATAGGCTCAGTCGTAGGTAAAGCAGGTGACAGACTTCGGTCCATTGGAAGAATATGAGGAAAATGCAATCAGTCTACATAGCAGATTGCAATGCTCGTACTACCCATCCTAAAATATTGCTAAAGTGTGCGGCCCCTGTAATAACTAGGGCCAACAGGGGATGTAGAACGTACACGAAGAAGGGCAGACGAATGGTCACAGGTTTATTTGACACATCGGAGAGTGTCATAGAAATGTTGAAAAAACCGAAATGGCAAAGACCTGAAGATAGACGCAAACTGTCCCGAGCCAGCCGACTGGCAAAGTTTCAAGAAACAGGATTAAATGATGCCTCTAGGAAGATACTACAACCACCTACGTATCGCTCCCATGGTGATTGTGAGGAGAAGATTAGGTTAATTACAGCAAGTACAGGAGCAATAAGGAATGGAACGATCAGATAGGTAAAGCAGGTGACAGACTTAGGTCCATTGGCATTCCTCCCACGCTCCATATGCAAATGGAACGGGAAGATACCCTAATAACTGGTACAATAGGAAGTACCCTTCGCCATCGCTTCACAATAGTTTGCCGAGTATGGATGCGGATATGGTGAATTTATACCGCTTCGGATTTATTTTTCTGTTGATCTTCGTAATTTTGTTGGCAAAAGCGTTGATGATATTCAAGTAAGTTGTATGTGATAATGCTCCTTTTTAATGGTGAAAGAGACCATAGAGTTATGGAGAAACGAAGTGCCACGGTGCTAATGGTGAATATTTATTCAGGATCAGGTCAGACAATTATTATTCCTGCCATATACCTGGAGGCGAGCAGCTGTGAAGTTTAGAGTTTAGGTTAGAGTTTAATGTCCCGTCGCTGTCTGTGTAATTAGAGACAGAGTACAAGCTCAGCTGAACAAGGGGCAGAACATCGGCCATACCCTAATTCAGAGATTCACAGACGCAGGTCGCATGCCCCACTGATACCTGACCACTGACCGTTCGTTCTTGTAATTTTATCGTTTTCGTTTTTTTTCTTTTCTTTCTTTTTTTTCTCATATTTCATTCCCTCCCGAAATGGAGAGAGCGAACCCTTGTAGGACTTAGCAGTTTTGAGCCCAATATAACTGCCATTGGGGCAGGGGGGTCTCAAATATCTCACGGCAAGATATTTTTGAACTTGCGGAAATTTGAAATTTGTGGTAAGTTCCTATGGGAGCAAACTGCTAAGGTCATCGGTCCCTAGGCTTACACACTACTTAATCTAACTTAAACTAGCTTACACTAACAAGAACACACACACCCATGCCCCAGGGAGGACTCGAACCTCCGACGGGTGGAGCCGCGCGAACCATGGCCAGGCACCTAAGACCGCACGGCTACCCCGCGCAGCTGAACTTGCGGCCATTATTCACGTAAGGGGTTTGCGATCAGAGTGCTAGCAAGGCTGCACACCCCTATTCCAATAGAAGGAATCATCCTATTAATCCTGCAAACTGCGGGAAATGTGAGGTGAGTCTGACGGGAATCTGAAACTCGCTCCTTCTGAATACGAGGCACTGTGGGATCTCTTTCGGTTGAACCTCAGCGAGCGAAAGTGACATTTTGCCACCCTCCTCCCCATTCGATGAGAACTATTACAATACAAGTTTTCATCATACAGCGGAAGTAATTACTGCTGAAAGTTTTTGCTACATACAGGCCCTCACATGCATAATACTCTTTTTCTGTTCATAGGAAAGAACAGCGAGATTATCGCAACATTCTTCACATAATCATACTGTGCTTATATTCTTCAGATAATCATACTGTGCCGCACGGGGTAGCCGTGCTGTCTGAGGCGTCACGGTTCGCGCGGCTCACCCCGTCGGAGGTTCGAGTCCTCCCTCGGGCATGGGTGTGTGTGTTGTCCTTAGCGTAAGTTAGTTTAAGTTAGATTAAGTAGTGCGTAAGCCTAGGGACCGATGACCTCAGCACTTTGGTCCCACAGTCCTTACCATCTAATTCCAATTTTTTAATCACACACACACACAAATGCGCGCGCGTGCTTGTAAATGTCACTTTTTCGATGGATATCCTGATTGGTGTAGAAATAATTTCACGGAATACGTTACATCCTGCCAACTAAAAATACGCCTGATAGGACAGAGAGGTCGAAACCGAGTGATGAAACTGCACAACATAATTAAAGGATCACTTTTTCGAAATCCCGTAATTGTCTCCCATTGCGGCGCAGAAATATGAAATCTAGCTCAAAAGCGCCTGCAACGTTCCTCTCCGACGGTGCAAAAGCGTGGTGACCTGTGACGTCACCCTCAGGTTCAGCGACGCTTCAAATAGCCGAACAGCAAGGTGTCGACACATGTGAAAAAAAAGGCCAGGTCTCAGAAGTTCATGCGAAGTGTTAGGTGGGTCAGTGATGTCAAATTGGCACCAAATTTCACCACAATTCTGCCCAACGCCCCCGTGGACGCGTCACACTATGGGAAGGTCGGCACACCCCTTCTTAAACACATTTCACCCCTTCTTTCAACGCCTCTGCGATGGAGGTCAGAACCACGACTTTCTACATTGAAATTACGCGGTTTCCATATGGGTGGCCGAGAGAACATTTCAAGCACGCCGCCGCTAAGTATCCAAAAGCATAACCTAGACTCTAGAGGGTGGCATAAAGGGCCTCAATGGAACCACTCCTTCCCTTGTGGCGTTGATTCCCACACATTTCGCCTTCGAAAACGACAGCTCGGCGAGCGGTAACAGGAAGACGTTCTTGGCAACCTTTGACACTGCTGAAACCCCCTGGGCGATTCAACCCCTCTCTAAGGACGTCTTGTGCCTGTAATCCCACTGTGCGTGTTCGCACCCCTTTGGAGTGTTAGCGCGGCCGCAGTTTTTGCTCTGGTGTGTAGGGTGGAACCACTAGAGCCCGTTGAAAATTGTTGTGTACGTAGTTCCGCATTGTCAGCGCGTACACAACTTTCCCACTAGAGCGCGACCCGCTAAGCACAACAGCGCAGGCGCAGCACTCGTCCATCTCCGCACTACGAGATGGCGCTGCCATAGACACGGACCAAATTCTGCTTCCGCCGATCCGCGTATTAATATGTAACGCAGCTAATGAGATTGCTGCTAACGTAGAACCGTTTCTCCTCACGGATCACACTCGCGCAGTGGTACATGAACGCGCGAGGTATTATAACGAGTGTACAGACCTCCGAATAGTCAGTCTAAACCAGTCTGCATTTGTCTGTACCAGTCTATAGTCAAGTTTCAGTCTGCTCCTAATAAGATTACCATATTCCTGTACATAGCCATGAAGATAAATGTATAGACACTTTTGTCAAGTATCAGAGATATATGTGAGAATAAGATTAACGTACCAATACCTAAGGAATTTCAGATTGTCAATTGTAAATAGCATCCAGAACCAAGTTAAGTAATTTTTATGCTTGTTATTATTTTAATAAATGTGTGTGAAAATTAATCAAGTTCTGTTTAAAGTTGGTCACCGTCAATCTGCTACTCTAAGCGTGCAAGTGGCATTTCTATCGTCTGACCTAACGGCGGAAGATAAACACGCCACGATAAGACCACGAGACATATTATTGACACTCGCCTACTTCGTTAGAGCGACAAGACAAATAATCTGATGGTGTGTGTACTGAAGGTCTTACAGTACGCTCATCACAAAAATCATTCGACGATATTTGAACGTCATCCGAATCAGCAAAGGGTGTTTACGCTTTTTCAGCCCACCTGTGGCGTGATCATAAGGGGTGTGCAACAATGACAGATGCAAGATTAAAACGGCGAAGGGTCCCTTAATGATCGCTCAGCTCGGCAACACCCTTCGTGCTACCTGCACAGCTTTCTTGAGCACTTTTTTAATCTACCTATACAGGGATTCCTAGGCGCTGGTGTGACAGGCAGCGATTTCGACACCCCTGAGCTGAACGGCTCTACGTCGCTGAACTAGCGTCTTCTGGCCGCATGCGAAATCTAAGTATACTAAAAGCAGTATATTAGTTTTGCTACTTGGGCAGAAAAATAAATGAACTGAAATATAAAGGATATAAAATTCAGACTGGCGACAGCGAGAAAAGCTTTTCTCAAAAAAATCATTAACATCAGTGCAACGTGGGGTGCTACAGAAGAATGCTGAAGATTAGTTGGACAGACAGTTTAACTAATGAGGAGGTAATTAATCGAACTGGGGAGAGAAGAAATTTTGGCCCAACTTCACTAAAGGAGGGTTCGGTCGACAGCGTACATCCTGACGCATGAAGGAATCAGTCGGGAAGTGTAGGGGATTGGGGGGGGGGGGAGAGGGGGAGTGGATTGTAGAGCAAGACCAAGGCTTAAATAGAGAGCGCAGGTTCAAACGGATGTTGGTTGGATGTAGTAGTTAAGCAGAGGTGAAGAGGCTTTCACAGGATAAATACACTCCTGGAAATGGAAAAAAGAACACATTGACACCGGTGTGTCAGACCCACCATACTTGCTCCGGACACTGCGAGAGGGCTGTACAAGCAATGATCACACGCACGGCACAGCGGACACACCAGCAACCGCGGTGTTGGCCGTCGAATGGCGCTAGCTGCGCAGCATTTGCGCATCGCCGCCGTCAGTGTCAGCCAGTTTGCCGTGGCATACGGAGCTCCATCGCAGTCTTTAACACTGGTAGCATGCCGCGACAGCGTGGACGTGAACCGTATGTGCAGTTGACGGACTTTGAGCAAGGGCGTATAGTGGGCATGCGGGAGGCCGGGTGGACGTACCGCCGAATTGCTCAACACGTGGGGCGTGAGGTCTCCACAGTACATCGATGTTGTCGCCAGTGGTCGGCGGAAGGTGCACGTGCCCGACGACCTGGGACCGGACCGCAGCGACGCACGGATGCACGCCAAGACCGTAGGATCCTACGCAGTGCCGTAGGGGACCGCACCGCCACTTCCCAGCAAATTAGGGACACTGTTGCTCCTGGGGTATCGGCGAGGACCATTCGCAACCGTCTCCATGAAGCTGGGCTACGGTCCCGCACACCGTTAGGCCGTCTTCCGCTCACGCCCCAACATCGTGCAGCCCGCCTCCAGTGGTGTCGCGACAGGCGTGAATGGAGGGACGAATGGAGACGTGTCGTCTTCAGCGATGAGAGTCGCTGCCTTGGTGCCAATGATGGTCGTATGCGTGTTTGTCGCCGTGCAGGTGTGCGCCGCAATCAGGACTGCATACTACCGAGGCACACAGGGCCAATACCCGGCATCATGGTGTGGGGAGCGATCTCCTACACTGGCCGTACACCACTGGTGATCGTCGAGGGGACACTGAATAGTGCACGGTACATCCAAACCGTCATCGAACCCATCGTTCTACCATTCCTAGACCGGCAAGGGAACTTCCTATTCCAACAGGACAATGCACGTCCGCATGTATCCCGTGCCACCCAACGTGCTCTAGAAGGTGTAAGTCAACTACCCTGGTCAGCAAGATCTCCGGATCTGTCCCCCATTGAGCATGTTTGGGACTGGATGAATCGTCTCACGCGGTCTGCACGTCCAGCACGAACGCTGGTCCAACTGAGGCGCCAGGTGGAAATGGCATGGCAAGCCGTTCCACAGGACTACATCCAGCATCTCTACGATCGTCTCCATGGGAGAATAGCAGCCTGCATTGCTGCGAAAGGTGGATATACACTGTACTAGTGCCGACATTGTGCATGCTCTGTTGCCTGTGTCTATGTGCCTGTGGTTCTGTCAGTGTGATCATGTGATGTATGACCCCAGGAATGTGTCAATAAAGTTTCCCCTTCCTGGGACAATGAATTCACGGTGTTCTTATTTCAATTTCCAGGAGTGTAAGTGTGGAGAGCTGCATCAAAACAGTCTTCGTATTGAAGACACGACAGGTTACTGCCCTTCATTTCGAACAAAGTAGCATAATAGTTAAAAACAATGGACTAGCATTCTGAAGAGTAGGTTTCAAATACCTGTTCCGCCATCCAGATATAGGTTTTCTGGTTTTATTAAATATATTTCGCAGTTCCTGTGAAAAGAAATTTTTTGGTCGGAAGCGAATGTGGCTCTTTGGAGCTTCTCCTTAATGTTCATTCCAGCTAAAAGCAAAATTCGGGCTGGACCGTTTTCTTACTGTAACACTTTATCACAACTCCACCTAAAACAGATGCACTGTCAAGTTGATACACTCAACAATCAATACCAAAACTAGTCTTCAACAGGTAGCAGTAACTGGGAAGCAGGCAAGTCCTTGTAGCCCACTTCTGCTACAGTGCCAAGTACAGACACGAGAGGCGAAAGCCCTCCCACAAAAACGGGATCGTACTCAATTTCCCCGTCTCCAGCCTCCACTCTACAAGTCTATATGTTTTACAGTCTGTTGATACCGCTCCCTGGGCGTTTGCTAAAGCGAGGCTTTTCTGCCGGAAAGCAAGTGATATACTGTGGCCGGCCTTTGTGACCGAGCGGTTCTAGGCGCATCAGTCTGGAAGCGCGCTGCTGCTACGGTCGCAGGTTCGAACCCTGCCTGAGGCATGAGTGTGTGTGATGTCCTTAGGTTGGTTAGGTTTAAGTAGTTCTAAGTCTAGGGGACTGATGACCTCAGATGTTAAGTCCCATAGTGCTCAGAGCCATTTGAACCATTTGATATACTGTGGTTCATCGGATCACGAAAGTCTTTGCACAATTTCATCGTTATGTGATGAAACTCCATACATCAGGTGAGGCGGCGCCTAGCATTTTTCAGTATGATGTGTAGATTATAGACAATTACTCGCTGACAAGAACTACATTTTCGTGCCTCATGTGGAACTTCCGGCATTTCGGCAGAATGTGGAACTTTCGGGAAAGGATTACGATGGATTATTGACGATTTCTTAGAAAACCGCTTATCAATACTCGATGGTATTTGAAAGTTAAATTGGGACACCCAGAACAGGATCCGTTCTCGCCCCATCTCATATCGAATATATTGTCTTTTACTCTCCAGCTTATAAAAGAGTGTCCAATGCTCTTTTCTCATCAAAATTTTGTTCACAAAAATCGTTTCAGATGGACGACTGAGATAAACTAATCGCTACCTTCAAACGCATTAATTGTCGCACTATTTTTGTTTCCATTTCATTAAAAACAATACTGTACGCAGAAGGTAGGTTCAGAAGGTCACATCCCGCCCACGCCATGGTTATTACATACGGAACCTAGCTCACTTCATCCCTGTTTTAGAAACTGTTCCGACATTCGCCTGAAATAATTTAGGAAAACCACGGGAATCCTGCATCAGAATGGTTGGGTAGGGATTTGGAAAAGGAAAAAGATCAGTATTAGACGTCTACAAACATTAGAGGTATACTAATTTAGGTGGCGTTTCCCGGTTTTCCCATTTAAAACATGACTGTCTATTAAACCCTGTCGGGACACGTAAAAATCCTAATTACATCAGCATGGATAATATTTTACATTATAAAGTCTCGTTCTTTCCGTTTTTAGGTCGAAGAGAGTTACTGTGGCAAACCTGCACGCAAAAGCCACTACATCAAACTTAATTCCATTCAATAGCTTGTCAAAGTCGATCAAAACACCTGGTTGTTGTTTTGTTACCGTGCATTTACAGTTTGTGAAGTATTTTGACAAGTGAACTGACGGAGCAAATGTACTTCTCTTTTCGAAAAAGAAGCAAAACGTGGAAACTGAAAACAAAGTTTAAAGACGAATTATGAAGGGCTTACTCATGGCTTAACAGAGGTAAAGATGATTATAATGCTCACTGTGCTGCGTGTTGCTCATATGATACAATGTCTCACCGAGATGAAAATAACTTTAAAAAAATCCCTTAAAAATAAAAAAAAATGGCGCTGAGCACTAAGGGACTTAACATCTGAGGTCATCAGTCCCACAGAATATATTACGTTTTTCACTGACACTAAGTGGGTTGTGTACATCTTTCTAGTCTGCCAATAAAATTCGTTTTACATTTATTAGTCATGAGTTCCTTTATATTCATTAATCTTATAATTTAACTTCAAGTATTTACACAATTTACATCATGTATATATAAAGACAGCACTATTGATTACTATAACTCTTGTTATAAACCATATGGAGATTCAATTTATATGAAATGACAAGGGTTTTGAGTATCTTCTTTTGCTTGTGCCTTTGTCCCACAGTTTTCGCAGGGTCACCATTGTTACAATCGGATTTGGCACAGTTAATTTGAAGGGGTGGTCAAATGCTCTTCCTGCTGCCACCCCATACCTCCCAGAACGGAATCAGTGTACCCCAACAGTCTGCGTCTAGTGTAAACTGTGAAATAGTGTGAACATGGTGCAAATGTCTGTGAAGCGTGTAACTGAGGCGAGATGTGAGGAACAACCTGGTATTCACCAAGTGGGATGTGGATAACCGCCTAAAAACCACATCCAGGCTGGCCAGCACACTGGCCCACGTCGTTAATCCGTCTGGCGGATTCGATCTGGGGCCGGGCGCCTACCCGAGTCCAGGAAGCAGCGCATTAGCGCTCTCGGCTAAACAGGCGGGTGGACAAGGGTTTTGAGTATAATTGTATAATATATTTGATTGAACAGTTAAATTAAAATGTCCTATCAACATTACGGTAGGTACGTATGCCATTCTATTTAGAAGTTAAAAACTTTAATAATGTGTATAATTGTTTCATAAATAACTCTAAATCATAAGAGGGAACCCACCGTATTACGACTATGAACTTCCTATCAATTCTACTTCTGTACCACAAGCTGCAAAATGCCAGGGTATATTTTGCATTACTTCTTAACATAAATGGCAACTCGGGCTTCCACTTCAACTTTCAGAGTAGTTCGTGGTCCCCGCATAACAGTAAATTCTGTTGTAAATTTCTTGCTCGTAGTGGGCGTAGCGAAACGAAGCACAACCACTCTCGATAAAGAGATAAAAAAAGTCGCAGCCATATTGCCACACACCGCAGCTAACTAGCCAGGCAGCCGTACTGCGTGCACGAATCGCATGCGAGCCATCAGATTGCCTGGGATTTCCATGCGACCAGCGATCAGCAACTGATCGCTGCCATTTGCCAACACACGTGCGACGTCCGAAGCGATCTGTCGCCCACGCGCCGATCTGTCGCTCGTGTGTGGGTCCATTTAGTCGAGGATCACTCCCCATCAAGATATACTGGGTGATCAAAAAGTCAGTATAAATTTGAACACTGAATAAATCACGGAATAATGTAGATAGAGAGGTACAAATTGACACACATGCTTGGAATGACATGTGGTTTTATTAGAACCGAAAAAATACAGACGTTCAAAAAATGTCCGACAGGTGGTGCTTCATCTGATCAGAATAGTAATAATTAGCATAACAAGGTAAGACAAAGCAAAGAGCAATATGTCCACCATCATTCCTCAACAATAGCTGTAGTCGAGGAATAATGTTGTGAACAGCACTGTAAAGCATGTCCGCAGTTATGGTGAGGCATTGGCGTCGGATGTTGTCTTTCAGCATCCCTAGAGATGTCGGTCGATCACGATACACTTGCGGACTGAGGTCTGGGGACCTGGGAGGCCAAGCATGACGAAAGTGGCGGCTGAGCACACGATCATCACCAAACGACGCGCGCAAGAGATCTTTCACGCGTCTAGCAGTATGGGGTGGAGCGCCATCCTGCATAAACATTGTACGTTCCAGCAGGTGTTTATCAGTCAGGCTGGGGATGATGCGATTCTGTAACATATCGGCGTACGTCTCACCCGTCACGGTAGCAGTTTTGCTGTCCAGCGCCATCTGTCGGACGTTTTGTGAACTTTGATTTTCTTTTTTTTTGTTCTAATAAAACCCCATGTCATTCCAAGCATGTGTGTCAATTTATACCTCTCTATCTACATTATTCCGTGGTTTATTAAGTTTTCAAATTTATACTGACTTTTTAAGCACCCTGTACATCACTCTTGCTCTCCCATTTTCAAAAATAATAAAACACTTATCGTAATTCACTAATACGGCGAAGGTTAAAAAAATAAAAGAAAACAGCGACAAAAATGGAAAAATACGTGATCTTACCTGTTGGGCGGTAGATGCTTATCCGGTATAGAAGCTCGAGGCGTGGACTTGGGTGTGGGGATGAAGGACTGCACAGCAGCCGAGGGGCTGGTAGACCGGGAACTGCTGCTGGACACGGGCTTAGTCGCACCTGTGCAAACAGCACGTTAATAAGGCTCACAGCCTTAGCGACAACTGTGGCCTAACACAACTATAACACATCTGACAAACAGTGTGATTAGAAATATTTGATGTGGCTACACTAATGTAACGTATTTATGTTTTTTGACATTATATTACGTAGTTCTGCAGTCATACAGATGAACTCAGCGTTTTATTTACTAGCACAGCTGCGCTCTACTAAAACTATAGTTCGATAGTTCTGGTACAATACCTAAATAACGTAGTACGACTTCTCTTTTATTGTCAGTTTGTTTTGCACACAATCAGAACCGCATATCGTTCAGTGTTAGTCCTTTGAGTATTTTACACTGATAAGTCAAAACATTATGAGCACTGCCCATCGTGACGTTGGATGCCGCCTGGTGGAGTTTCGCGCACGCGATGCAGTGACAAAGGTATGCAAGCGCAGCAGACACGGACGGGGGATCACCCTAGCGAAGATATGGGCTGCAAATGGGGAAATCCATTGAGATAAGGGACTTTGAGAAAGGGCAGATTATCATTACGCACGTCCCGTGGAAGCGTGTCTCGTAAACGTCGAAGCCGGTTGAATGTGGACGTGCTACTATAGTGAGCACCTACGGAAAGGGGTAGAAGGACAGTGAAACTATCACTAGGCGCTAAATTGTTGGGCGTCGACGACTCTTCGCAGAACGTGGTGCTCGGAGGCTTGTTTGCTCTGGTTTTTTAAGTCCCGTGCTTCTTGACAGAGCGTAGAAGAACGATGCGGGAGACCCGCACCGCCTTACTAGGTGGACGTGGTTTGTCGTTGCCTTCTTCCGACCGTAATGGGGATAAATGACGGTGATGAAGGCGCCACAACAACACCCAGTCACCTCGGGGCAGGTGAAAAGCCCTGACCCCGCCGGGAATCGAACCCGGAAAACCGTGCTGGGGAAGCGAGAACGCTACCGCGAGACCACGAGCGGCGGAATTTGTTCTTGGATAGATGGTGATCTGTGGCATCTCTGCCGGAAGAGCACAATGCTGGTGCACGCACTAGTGTTTCAGGGCACACCGTTCATCGTACATTGATGAACATGGGAGTTCCACAGCCGGCCGAAGTAGCCGTGCGGTTAAAGGCGCTGCAGTCTGGAACCGCAAGACCGCTACGGTCGCAGGTTCGAATCCTGCCTCGGGCATGGATGTTTGTGATGTCCTTAGGTTAGTTAGGTTTAACTAGTTCTAAGTTCTAGGGGACTAATGACCTCAGCAGTTGAGTCTCATAGTGCTCAGAGCCATTTGAACCATTTTTCCATTTTTTTTTTTTTTTTTTTTTTTTTTTGGAGTTCCACACAGACCCTCCCTATATGTTTAAGTGGTGAGCTAACGACATCGTCAGTTACGATTGCAGTAGGCACTGGATCATCGGGCTTCGACCGTCGATCAACGGAAGCTTGTCGACTCTTCCGCTGAATCGCATTTTTCCTACACTAGGTCGATGGTCGTCTCCACATAAGCCGTCCCCAAGGTGAACGGCGGCTCGAAACGTGCAGCGCGCCACGGACGCGGGCTGGTGGGAGACATGCTCCTGCCCTTTCGTGGGACCTGTGGTAGTAACCGAAGACACGCTGACAGCTGCTAACCACCTGCATCCCTCCATGCTTGATGTCTTCCCCAATGGCGATGTCATCTTTCAGCAGTATAATTGTCCGTGTCTCGGAGCCAGACCGTGGTTTAAAGAACATTATAGTGAACTAAAGATGATGTCTCTGCGAGCAAATTCACCTTCTGTAAATCCTTTCGGACCCATCTGAGTCGCTATCGGGCGCCATCACTGCGTACGCAAATCAGCGGCCCATTATTTACGCGATTACATGACCTGTGCGTAGATATTTCGTGCCACGTACCTCCTCAGACGTACCAACAAACTGTCGGATCCCTGATACACAGCATCAGTTCTTTCCAAAGGCGGACAAAGAAGCTCTTAAGCAGTTGATCATAATGTTTTAGCTCATCAGTGTATTTCCTTACAAAATGTAAATTGCATTTTATAACTAATAAAAATTTGTTTATCGCATAATTTCTGCGCTTTTATGTAACCAAAGCAGTTACTTTTGATGCAAGCGCAGTTTACATGCACAAAAAAATGAATGAATATAATTATTGTTATTTTTTACTCAGTAGAACGTTCTTCTTTATAATCAAAGGCAAGAATTTCCTGTTATTACTGAGAAGTGCGGAAGTTGTTTATGATCAACAGAAACATGTTTTGTATAAGCTCGAAGAAATATTGAAGCGATGTTTGATTTTTTTGTTTTTTGTTTTGCGTTTTTTTTAAATTTTACCTTTTTTTGAGAAAATTGGTTTCCTGGTGCTATATAATAAATCTGTATTACTTTTTTATTTTTACTACAATATCGCTATGTTTTACATTGCAAATCAACAATTTTCGAATAAAACCAGACTTAAAAAGTGATAGTTTTAATTTTTGTATAAATACCTTTTATTTTTAAGTAACAGACAGGAGGATAACTACATAGACCTAAAATGTTCCGTACGTTATGTGGCCCTTTATGTACCCTCACTCAGTTTCTAAGCGGTTCATCGCTGCTGCTTTTTAGGGGAACCTAGTAAGAGACTGATCGCATAGGCAGACAAAGCTATCGAAATGAGGTGACCCCCGATAGGTATTCAACACACCTAAATGTTCAGATAACGCTGTTACGGTCTTAACTGAACAAAGCTGCTTGCAAAACTATCGTAGTCTACTCTGACTTACGATAGCCTACGGTAGTTTTACGATTCTGCTTACTAGTATTCAGTGTGACCATCTTTGCAAGCTGTCGATAACGATCTATCTTTCACATGCACCTACATAAAAACATTACTTTCCCAGCATGTCCAAATACATGTTTCCAGTAATGATCTGTGTCATACAGAAAAAAGATGTGTAAAATGTAAACTGTGAAATTGTTCAGAATACGTTAACTGTTAATGAGTCACGAAGATGGTGCATAACAGTGCAGAATCCTCTGTGCGCAGATTCACACATAGCGTCTGTTCACTGCACCATTCTGTAAAATGTTGCCTCGTTATTAAAGACAATTTTTTTACGTAAGCTTTCTGTGTCTGTAGATATCTTTACTGGGTACTACGGTCTGGTGGAAGAAGTTTTTAAGTTTTCTGATACGGTTGTCACGATCGGCAATATTGTATACAAAACACCCAACAGCACAGGAATACTCATGTTTGATCACATTTGCGTAAGTCGATGCGTGTTCACAAAGTAAAGATTCCTATTCTCCCAAACACATATTACCATGGCTGCAAAATAAACTTCTGATTTGCAGTAGTGTTGGTAATTCGCAAACATTTATGTGTAATTTTGTGTCTTTTTTTTTAAGTTAAGGCCAATGGCCTTGCCGCAGTGGTAACACCGGTTCCTGTCAGATCACCGAAGTTAAGCGCTGTCGGGCTGGGCTAACACTCGAGTGGGTGACCATCTGGTCTGGCGAGCGCTGTTGGCAAGCGGGGTCTCACCGTGTTAGCCCTTGTGAGGCAAAGTGAGGAGCTACTTGATAGAGAAGTAGCGGCTCCAGTCACGAAAACTGACATCGGCCGGAAGTGGTGTGCTGACTCATGCCCCACATGCAGTGACGCCTACCGGCAGAGGACGACACGGCGGTCGGTCACTACCTTTGGGCCTTCCGAGGCCTGTTCGGTCGGAACTTGTTTCTTTTTTTTTTTTAAAGTTAAAAAGAAAAGATGAAAAATAAAATAAAATCAGTACATCAGTTATTATTAATGGCAATAAATGAATTTCTGATATTTGTATGCCGGCCGCGAAAGCTTCAATTCTATTAGTAAATTGATTATTTATTCTATTTACAGGTGTAAGATAATTCTGATGAACAGTATCAGTTTTAGCCTCTATGGAATAACAACACACCTAGAAGGAATACAGTAAACGCAGAGGTAGCCCACTGTTTGACCAGAAATGTGCAAATATTTAGGCTGTTAAAATTTATATTTATGCAGGTTGATTTTAAGGTTAACAAGTTATATGTAAGATCCTTCGCCGCATTCGGCTGGGTCATCATGGGAATAGTAATCGTGAAACTGAGCAGCAGGAATCTTTAGAAAGAACTGTCATTAACTCTCTACCTGGCCTGAAGTACTGGTGTTTTTTTGGGCAAAAATTCGTGTATTTTCTCACGTAGTCCCATTTTGGGTTTATATATTTCGTCCAGCGTTTTCCAAGCCTCTCTTTCAAGTGAGGTTATGGTGGAACTAAAAATGACTACCCATTCATCTGACTCAAATTGTTTTTCTGCAGAAAGCTTCGTTGGATGTAGGAATACGTGATAGTCAATGGGTGCCCAAAATGGTTAATAGGTTGGATGTTCAACAGTTTATACTGCCAATCCTTCAGTTTTGAGAATGCCAAACACCTCTATAGACAAAGAGCTCGGTACTGATGAAACATGATTTACTTTTTGTGCTGAGTGATCGACACCTTTGGAAATGTGTGGGCGCCAATATTTTTCAGTATGCCTGAAAGTTTTGTAGGAAACTACGCCCAAGTGTTTCCGGGTGAAACCCGGTTTAGGCAAACCTAAAAGAACGACATAATATTGTATTTCACATTTCCTGGAATGTATTGGGAACTTCAGGAAACGGGCTCAGCTTCTTAACTTCAAATGCGCAGTGGGTGCAAAATTAAAATTGTTGAATATAGCTCTCGAAACTTCATTTTGTCGGCAAAATCGTTTGGTATATTGCGCCGATTCGATGACATCATCAAAGCAATATCCGTGGATTTTATATGTTGAATAACGCTAAGGGAAAGAAACAGAAAATTTTTAGGGTAATTGATTTGCTGAATAACATATTTGTAATGTTGTAAAAAGAAAAAATCTTTATTTTTAAAATAATTAATTTAATGTTGTTTAAACTGTTAATAATGCTGTTGTTCATACATTATTACAAGATAAGGTATTCGACAGTTTCTGGTCGTTTTCCACCCTCCTAGGCACAGTCGCATCCCGTTTTCGTGTACTTTTGAGTACCCGAAGTATGCCTGGACTTTGCTGGGAGAAATATACTTCCAGGACTTGGTCATAATTTAATTTTGTTTTGCGTTTATACACTGTACTTCGATGTACCACAGCAAACAAAAACAACCAAGTCGAGTTAAAAAACGGGCCTCCCCTCCCAATGTACCGCCCAGGAAAAAGAGTTATTTAAAATGCGAGTGGCAATCGAAGAGCAGTTTGCTCATTCAGTGAGAAAAACAAGCAAATCTATTTTCAGTAATGATTTCCAAACAAGTGGACTATTTCCAATATCACTATTTCGGTAAAAAGAAATGTTAAGCACATTTGTTATTCCACAAATTTTCTGTTTCTTTCTTTAAGTGTTATTCAACTTGTCAACGCCAGGAATATAATATCAGACAGATGTAACATATAAAAAAACGTTTCAAACAAATACTACTTCGGTCATGTGACAACACTGAGCATAAATGTAATGTGCTTCCATCCTATATGAAATTATCAAATTGATCTCGCTCCCTCAGTTCCACGCACCATTCATTTCATGCTTAATGATTTGCCGCAAACGGATTTTACCTGAAAAAGCTCGGACGTAACATTTCCGAGAAAACGGGCTTTGCGCAGTGGGTATGGTACTCTCAGCACATCTACTTCACCAGTGCAGATCACTTCGAAATACGCCATGCGCCGTGCAATGTAGTCGCCGCATCTGAGAGCTGGTCATAATGTGACCTGACTACGTACAGAATGCAATGCAGTTGTCTGTTCCATTAATCTAGAACAGAGATTATAACTGCTTAAATTACGATTGTCACTTAACTGTTTTATTATTGTCACAATTTTTTATTCGCTTATCTAGCTGTTGTTTTATTAAGGTATATGACTACTGTTTGTAAGCAGCCATACGAAACAATAATTATGCCCTTTCAAAAGAGTTAGCGGAACACGTTGTCAAGGGTCTGGTATGTTACCCTTGTTTCTCTACACTCGGTGTAGCAGAAGTATTATTGCATACTGAAGAGCCATGTAATATTCAATCTACTGGCTTACCGCTGCAGCTCAGCATTGAATGAGTAGCGATTTTTCTGTGCGTCGTAGTAGAGAGCAGTTGACATTTGTCTGAAGCTCGTACGATTTCATGCCTCGACGACATCGAAATCGAAAGGGCAGTCATGAGGACTCAGGAAGTCTGGCCCAGTCGTCGTATTTCGACAGGTCTCCGTATCATCCATCAGTTTCGGAATCGCTACAGTGAGACAGGCTAGGGAGGCAGTTAGGAAGATCGGCGTTCAATATCCCGTCGACGACGATGTCATTAGAGACAGAGCGCCTGTCCGGAATGTGGAAGGAAACCGGCCTTGTCCTCTTCAAAGGAAACATTTCAGCATTTGCTCAAAGCCATTTCGGCAAACCATGGAAAATCTATATCTGGATGACCGGAGTTTGATTTGAACCACCATTCTCTCGAAAGCGAGTCTAGTGTCTTAACCTCGCTCAGTGAGACAGGGGAGGGTCGGACACGGCTTCGAAGCATTACAGATCCGCATAATGGGCGATAATTGGCATTAGTGCGTCGTACAGTCACTGCCAATACGCGACAACAACAACTCGGAATAGCAACTCGAACGACAGTGTAGGATCAGCCTGTAATCAATAGTTTACGAGACATGAACTCCCTGAACTTCGTGTCCGATTAGCTCTAATCAATTATTCAAAATGACAGTCACAACCGCATTATTTATTTTGTCGCCAACCGGTTTCAACCCGCGATGGGGTCATCTTCAGGGCAGTTTACTCTGTAAAGTTAATAATATTAGTAAGTAATCATGTACGTAATCTACAAGCAATTAGTCAACGTTACATAAATAAACAGATTTTTATACCCATTTGGTCGCTTGCTGGAGTCGTCACCCTGCCTGTGCACGGTTGGTAACTATGCATGGTTCGCTCTCTGCATGAGCTTAAATAACGGCCAACAACACGTGGGCAGACGGTAACACCCTCCACGGTGACCAACGGTAGTTACATACTTAAGCAAGAAGCACAACCCCATCGCGGGTTGAAACCGGTTGGCGACAAAATAAATAATGCGATTGTGACTGTCATTTTGAATAATTGATTATAAGTAAACCAATTGCTGCTATCTTCACGCAACTATGTTGTCTAAAAATGCGGCAGTACTACAAGGTTCACCTTCCGTGCGCCCGTAACTCTTTCGGTTGGCAAACTCGCTATACTTGACTTACTAACAGAGTGGTCAAGATTTTCCTCCACTCGAGATGATGGACGTGTGCGTGTAAGGAGACGCCGAGGTGAGCAGTGCAAACCGAATGTTGTCTAAATCGGCAGATTCAGTGATGGGTTGGGTGGCATCAGTATTAACGACTCTATGAAGGTGGTTGTCTTACTGCCATGGTGCACTTCGAGTAGATCATGATGGACCATTACGCTGGGCGCGATACTGGCCCTAAATTCCGTCTCATGAACGATAATGCCACGTCGCATGTAGAGGGAACCGCCAGGAATGTCTTGCAGAGGCTGGAAATTCAAGAGATGAGTCCCTACCTCATTCACAACAGATACATATTCTGCTTGTTGCGCAACAGACTCTCCAAGAACTCTCAGAGGCTCTCCGCAGTGAACGGGAATGGATACGCATACTGTCATCACCTTAGGTTCATGCGGAGCGTGACATATCTTTGTCAGGCTGAGCAAGGAGGGCATGCGAGATACTGGAGGTCACGAACTCTGATTAAATCAAACTGTCCCCAACTAACTTCCGATACTGTTTAGACCAGGGCTTCCCAACCTTTTCAGCTGGCGGACCCCTTCTACAGTCGAAAATCCATGGCGAACCCCTAGTCAGTCAAGAGCACAGTAACTTTAAATTTCAGAGCGAAACCCATGGGAACTGAAAGCTTCTTAATGCTAGTGCCACGTTCCCAATGACCCCCTCCCCCCTCCCTGAAGTATCAATAGTCTTTGGAGCTTCTTGTGATTGTTCTTCCTTTGGTCGTCCTCCTTCCTCCTTCATTTCAACTGGAAACTTCCCTTGTTGTGAAGGCGATGGAGAAACCGCACCGTTCTTCAATGATGCCGACTTCCACCGCGGATCCATGTTAGAAGTAATAAACTGGTCAAAAATCGACTTATGAAGTAGATAGTGCACTGACAAAGCAAGTTTAACATTTAACGATGCCTGGGGCCGCATACGTGCCATTGAGCGCTGTGATTGGTCGACAAAGCTCGCTCCGCGCATGCGTAAAAGGTTTCAGCGCATCTAGCGCCGTCAGCCGGGGCACAAACGACCCCCGAATTGTTGCGAAACAGTCAATCAGAGAAGCCGCATTCTCCGGCATTAAACTGTGTATGCGTTCTCACTTAGGAACCGAAAAGGCTGCATGGGAATACGACCTGAAGTAAAAGTACACGTTTTTCACACGAAAAGAAAATAGTGATGAATTTGATTTTCACATTTTTATTCAATAGTTTTACTCATTATTTTACACGATTTGGTGAAAGGTGGCCACGCACCCCCTAGAAAGAGCCGTCGGACTCCTAAGGGGTCCGCGGACCACATGTTGGGAAGCCCTGGTTTAGATTAAATGCATATATTCGGCACACTTAAAAACTTTTTTTTCAGCAGTATAGTTCATATTACTGGCATGCATGTAAAAGTTAGAGATGTGGAAGGGAAGAGAGAACAGAGATAAAAATAAATAAACTGACCGGCGTTGTGCACGGTGGCCGGTGAGGGAGCAGCTCGGCGGCCTGGTGTGGGGATGCTGCTTTGACCTGGCCCCGCATGCGCCTGCGCACCCTGCGCTTGGGCTTGCGCATGCGCGTGGGCCTGCTGCTGCTGCTGCTGCTGCTTGCTGAATGGGGCCGGCAGCCTGCTAACATCACATGAGAGCCGTGCGCAACTCAGTTAGTACTGCACCATGGATCCTCTCTCTCTCTCTCTCTCTCTCTCTCTCTCTCTCTCTCTCTCATACACACCAAAGACAAAATAAATATATGTATCCAAACTTAACCCTTTATTTGGTAAATGGTGAAAATGAAAACAAAAAAATTTTTCAATGCTTATATTTATTTATTATGCTTAAAGAAATACAATTCATTCAGTTTTAGAAATTTTTGACAAAAATTATGAAAATTATGAAATGTTGGTTACAAGCAACATTGCCAGCAGTAGACCACATTTATACATATTATAGAAAAAACGTGTTTGCCAATAACCTTAAGCAAAAGGTTTCCTGTACGTGAATAATTTAATTTATAAACACATTTATGCATTCCTGCTGTTTAACAGAACTGTTTCATATTCCCTTCTAGTTCTTCTTGCAATGGAATTTTTGGAAACAGTTCCTCTTTGGAACGAAGCACAATACTAGATTGCATTTTGAACACATGACTGTAGAAAATCCAGATGGACAATAACGACAACGACCTTTGGGACCGTATACATGCCAATGCTCCATATTATCAAATCGGACATTGTAACAGTCGGAGCTGTTGGCTTCCTCCTCTTCTTTTGTGGTGGTGTTATGTCTATTGAGGGCCTTCCTACTTTCCTTTTCCCTGAAAACATCAAACCATTGGCAATATCTGCCCTGAATGACTTCAGTGAGGTCTTCTTGTCCAGAGATTCTCTTCGAAATACCAGCCAGGCATTTACAACACTCAGATCTAGCATAAATCCAAACAGTCTCATGTACCGGCACCTAGTTTTTATTGGTACTCTGTAGAGCTCTATCAGCATACCAGCAAAATCAATTCCTCCCATAGGCTTGTTTTACTGACGTACAGTACTGGGACAGGGTACATCAATTCTTCTTTTTTCATTGCTGTCTCATCATTTTACTGTTGAGAGTGGTTGGACACCACAAAATGAGCTTGCAAGTGTCACGATTTTATTGTTTTGAATATCCGCCGTAAGAATATGTAATATACTAATGGCACATGTCCCAACTATGGGCAATGTTGCTCACAGGCAACATAAAAGATTTATACTATTTACGTAATTCAAAACAATATCTGATTGAAATATTTCTGCTGTAAACTCACCTCTGGGTATTTCTTGAAGAAACTCTGCTAAGATCACTGCCAATTTATTGAAATCCACTCTTTCAGAACCAAAATAAGACACCCCTGTTGCTCACACGAGGAGATCTCTGTAACACCACTGCACAAACTGCCATCTCGTGTGGAAAATCTTGAACTATTACAACAACTGGCATTCGCAGTTTGTAAAGGAACGTTGCCTGGAGGCAACAATGCCAGTAAAAGGCACTGGGAAGTGTTTGTTGTCCTATAAGGCCAACGTAAATTTGATGTTGCTTGAGAGCAACACTGCCTAATAAAGGGTTAAGAAAAAGCTCACTTACGACTACCGTCGAGTCGCTGAAAGAAGCATTTGATTGTGTGAACCATCACATTATGTTAGAGAAATTACAATTCTATGGTATAAATGGAACAGCATATGAGTGGTTTAAGTCACATCTACAGAACAGGAAGCAAAAAGTCTCTTTATATGCCTCAAGTAATTCAAAGGAGTTTGCCACTTCATCTAACTGGGGTGAAATTACATTAGGTGTTCCACAAGGTTCGATAATGGGTCCTCTCCTGTTCTTGATATACGTGAATGACCTCCCTTCTTATGTGAAACAAGATGCTGAACTGACACTGTTTGCTAACGATACAAGCATAATTATTAATACAGTAAAAGAAAGTCCGATAGAAAATGATACAAATAAGGTCTTTGGAAAGGTTATTAATTGGTTTTCTGCGAATGGGCTTGCTCTGAACTTTGAAAAAACACAGTACATCCAATTTTCTGCTGCAAAAAGTGTAATTCCTTCAATAAACATAACACTCCAAAAGAAGTCAGTAGCCAGGATAGAGCAAACTAAGTTTTTGGGTGTACATATAGATGAGAATCTTAATTGGAAAATTCATGTTTTGGATCTCCTAAAGTGACTAGGTTCTGCAACTTTTGCAATCAGAATAATTGCCAATTTTGAGGATGTAGAAATTAGTAAGCTAACATACTTTGCATACTTCCACTCTCTGATGCTATACGGAATAATATTCTGGGGCAACTCAACACTTAGGCAAAAGGTATTCACTGCTCAAAAGAAAGTAGTTATAATAATGTGTGGGGTTCATAGTCGCACATCTTGTAGGCATCTGTTTAAAAAAATAGGAATTCTTACAACTGCTTCACAGTACATTTACTCAGTAATGAAATTTTTTCTCAAGAACATAGACCAGTTTAAAATCAACAGCGACATTCGTGATTACAACACCAGAAAAAAGAAAGACCTACACTATCCTTTACTTAACCTATCTTTGGCACAGAAAGGGGTAAAATATGCTTCTATAAAACTTTTTGATAGATTACCAGATGAAATAAAATGTCTAACAGTCAGCAGTAACAGTTTCAAAAATAAATTGAAATCATACCTCCTTGAGAACTCCTTCTACACCTGTCTCTCTCTCTAACGTAAGATGTGTGTGAAATCTTACGGGAGCCGGCCGCGGTGGTCTAGCGGTTCTGGCGCTGCAGTCCGGAACCGCGGGACTGCTACGGTCGCAGATTCGAATCCTGCCTCGGGCATGGGTGTGTGTGATGTCCATAGGTTAGTTAGGTTTAAGTAGTTCTAAGTTCTAGGGGACTTATGACCTAAGATGTTGAGTCCCATAGTGTTCAGAGCCATTTGAACCATTTTTTTTGAAATCTTACGGGACTTACCTGCTAAGGTCATCAGTCCCTAAGCTTACACACTACTGAACCTAAATCATCCTAAGGACAAACACACACACCCATGCCCGAGGGAGGACTCGAATCTCCGGCAGGACCAGCCGCCCAGTCCATGACTGCAGCGCCATAGACCACTCAGCTAATCCCGCGTATTAACGTGTATTTGTTGTATAGATGAATTCTTGAATATGAGTAAATAAATCTGATGATATAATATATGCATTTTGTGCCATTTAAGGGAATGGGATAGATAATAGAAATATTTAGGTATAACACTTTAATGCAAACAAAAGAAAAAAGAAAAAGAAAAAAAAACTTGTTTCCTGTGCGCATTTCTTGTCCATTTGACACGTTCCACATCATAACGGTTTTTCCGTGCTATTGATCAATGGAACACGTAACTAACTAACTAGCTACCTGACACATGTGCCCGCATCTCGTGGTCGTGCGGTAGCGTTCTCGCTTCCCACGCCCGGGTTCCCGGGTTCGATTCCCGGCGGGGTCAGGGATTTTCTCTGCCTCGTGATGGCTGGGTGTTGTGTGCTGTCCTTAGGTTAGTTAGGTTTAAGTAGTTCTAAGTTCTAGGGGACTGATGACCATAGATGTTAAGTCCCATAGTGCTCAGAGCCATTTGAACCATTTGACACATGCAGCGGGCTGGGCGCAGTAGCTCAGCGCGCCTGCTGCAAACAGTCACGCTACGTGATTTTGTAAACGTCTCTGAAGCAATGCCTCAGTGTTGCCGGAGCTCTATAGACGGCTACTGTTTTCGTCCGGAACCGTTGGAACTTCGTAGCTGAAAGCTGGCAACAGCGTTGCCAACTGTCAGGGAGCTACTTAACGCCGACTCAACTACAGGGATGTGCTCGAATTGTTCGGAGAGTTGACATCACAACTCGGAAAATCTCGGCCTTTGTTCGCAACTACTGTTATTACTGTCTCCATGGTGTGGAGATTATATTAATTATTCCATTAATTTATTACGCATTTTAATCATAAAAATAACCACGAAACACGTACTGTAGTATCTTATGGAGTTCAGCTAATATGTAAAAACAGCCTTCAATAAACAAATAATTAGTCACGATTTTGTCTTGTCTTACATTTTTAGCTTGTCCTGCTATCTAGTGACGTCTGTTGGTATTATCTTCACAACGGGTCTGGCCACTGTTATTTATTCTCTCGACCTCAGTTACAATCAGTTTAATAAGATTTACTTCATTTACTGTTCATTCGATTCCCAACTAATTTCTTTCATTGTTTCATCTGAATGTGACCATCTTGTTTTAAAGCTGATTAAAAACTAGTAACTTTTTTACTAATGTGTGAACAGGAATCGAAATGTTCATTTGCAACTGACTTGGTAAATTATTATAGTCTCCAATAACCAAATAAAACATTCTATTTGATCTAATAATATTTTTGAATGACAATACTTTCGCCCTTGACTATTACCTTGACACAAAAAGCACCATAAATGTTTATATAGTGTATCCATAAATACCGTATGAGAACTCTTATTGTAAATTAGTTCAAATACAACAGGAGTTTGCACCATGGTAGGATTTATTACAATTTTCACCTGTGTTGCAAGAAACTCTCAAAAGCTTGTTCTCGTGACAATTTTTTAGATTCTGGTGATAGTTTGCTCGCGCGCCGCTCTAATCAAACGTCACGTAATTATTCGAGAAGCACTAGGTCCTGCATCGAATAGGGCTGTTGATCAAATATCGATATATCAATATTTCCTACAAAAATATCGACAGCCCGGGTTCCCGGGTTCGATTCCCGGCGGGGTCAGGGATTTTCTCTGCCTCGTGATGACTGGGTGTTGTGTGCTGTCCTTAGGTTAGTTAGGTTTAAGTAGTTCTAAGTTCTAGAGGACTGATGACCATAGATGTTAAGTCCCATAGTGCTCAGAGCCATTTGAACCATTTTTATCGACATATTTTGGCATTACATTTTCTCCGATATATCGATACATCGGTATAAAATGGCCGATATTATCATTATATATTATATTTTTTGGCAATTTTCGGTAAATATTTGAAACTGTACTTTTGAAATTGTGGTAGAACGTAATTTTACTTTCACTGTGTGAGGGAGTTCAAAATGGTTCAAATGGCTCTGATCACTATGGGACTTAACATCTGAGGTCATCAGTCCCTTAGAACTTAGAACTACTCAAACCTAACTAACCTAAGGACATCACAAACATCCATGCCCGAGGTAGGATTCGAACCTGCGACCTCAGCGGTTGCGCGGTTCCAGGCTGAAGCGCCTAGAACCGCTCGACCACACCGGCCGGCTGTGAGGGAGTCTCATTACTTTTTGCGCTTTCATCACGTACAGCGTTTCTCTTTGACTGTGTGAAGCAAGTATAGGTGGCACAAAAGAAAAAGTCCGATCGCACTGGTGGGAGGCTGTGTGAATGGAATAACATTTCCAGTGTGAAGGAATAGCACACCAGTTGCGTTAAAAAACAATTTTTAACGCAACTAATGTGCTATTTCTTCACATCCGCATTCTTCAAAAACAGTTGCTGAAAATGATGAACAGATATCTAAATGACAAGATTGGCCTTTGCGGCGGGTGAGGGGAAATGCTGACGCAATCGGCGCTCGGCGCTTTCTTTAGGGCACAAAGAGTACGGAAAACACATGCAGAGAGATGAGGATGTGTAAGGCATTCCCAGAGAAACTTCTATAGCGCAGTCGAAACAACCTTGGCAAGATGCGGGCTGGTCCATATAAAGAACACATTAGAAAATGCACCACATCACTTCTAAACAATGTGTTTCACGAATAATGCGAAATGCATTTTTAAGGCTCACTATGCGAGCAAGTGTCTCAAATAGTACCATTACAATATCGGAAACTTATAGCGCACATTATAGGCAACTTCGCCATTTTCTCTTAGCCAGTTTCCTAGAAACGAACCCCAATTAATACAGATTCACCACTGTCTGAAAACTAAGATTATTTCATCTACATTCACCTGTAAATTAAACATTGTGTTGTTAATCATCTTGTAACAGTAATTGTCTTCGCCACGTACACAAAAATTTACATGAAAACTAGAACAAATCGAAGGATGTCTTCAGACGTTCTGTTTCTGAACACACAAGAAGCACGTAATTCACGACAGCCTCACTGAATGTCCGTTACTGCAATACGTACGAATTTTTTTAGGAGTGGTACAAATTAAGATTCGATACAATACAGGCAACTCCCTAACCTGTACTGTTAATACATAGTCATTTCATAGCGCATGTGTAAAAGCCAATACCTTATTTTCTGCGAAAAGTTCTTGCATAAATAGCGTTTATTTGGTTCATTTCCTTATAACACGTTATACACACATGACAGTGTGAGCGTAGTATAAGAACAGTTTGAAAGGAAGCATCAGAGGCCGTGTGGCGCAGAGCAGGTACGCTGCTTTAATTACATGAGGGAGAGGAGGGGTATTTTTAGTTCCAGAGCTGTATCTTACCAAGTCCACAGGCGGGAATCACAGCTGAAGCTTGTTTGTGGACTTTTCACCGTGTTCCTCTACCGAAGCAGCCAGTAACAACGACCGTGTTACTAAAAATAACGACAAATAACGACATGTCCGTATACAGGCCAAATGGGAACCAAAAATTCTTTCACTTCCGTACTTGATTTTAATCCTGTAACTTTATAACATGGCGCGAAATCAAATTTGCATTACATGATGCAGATCTCGTGACTCCTAAAAACATGAAAAAATTTCAGTTGTGCCATCATCATTTTCGTTGAACGCATTTCTTTCAATCGGTCATTGAATGACAAGAGCTAAAATAGAGACGCTAGAAAAATATACAATATTGTGTTTATAAACACTGAAAACACCACTGTATTCCATATATAGCGTGGTAGTAGAAAGGAACTTACCGTACCTCTCTATTCTAAGAGGTGAAAGTTCCTTTTCTGTGTTGGTTTCGTAGCATTGAAGTCATCACTACCAAATTTGTTATCAGATTTTTAATCAACTGACGGCGAATTTGCACCAGTCTCAAGGAAAAGACCCCTTCAAGTTTTAGTCAGCAAACCGCCGCCAGTAAGATAATAAGCTGTGCATCGTTCAACATGGCTTTCTCTAGACGTAAGGAAAAGTATATTACCTCGTCAAATGTATCCAAGTTAATCGTCTGATGTATGAAACATATCGCACTGTGGTAGATGGCCTGAAAGCGACATCAGTGGCAAAAAATCCTCGAATATACGGTCGCGGATCAGGGTTCGGTTTTGGGAGTTGGGTCACAGTTTGTTAGTGTCTCTGTCTCCCCCTCTCAAATATAATTTGCACTCATCCCGACAGATGTGTACGGGCTTAATAAACTACCACTAAAATGTATTAAATGTTTAATATAGTATAATAATAAACTGCACAATTACCATAAATATATATCATATTTGATGTAATAATAGTAAAATGATTGCAGCAGTTTGTTTACATAAGGGAATAGTACGTTGCTTTAACATAACGTCCAAGAACCGATGTTCAGAAAAATATAGACTTTGAAAAGCAGACGTCTAAGAATTTGACAGGTACATGTGCCATACAATTAATTTAAGAACTGTAATAGCAACAGACTATCACAGCTTTGGTAACGCTATAATTTACACAATATAAAATCGATATGTGCAGTCACAATTTTCAGTGTTCACTAATTACTGCAGTTGTGAACAACGGTCTATAAATTAAGCCTGTACGAGCGTATAAACGTGAGAAATGTTTCTCTCAGACAATTCCTCCTATATCTGGGAGTAGGTTTTTTTGTCTTTCTGTTTCGGTTTTACGTTACTCAGTATCCTTTGGCTTTCCATTTCTAGCTTTCTAGCTTCGGAAACATTTTAGAGGCTTACTTTCCATGCTACTTTATTCTCTGAAAGTTAATTATGAAATATGGAAATTTATTGATTGGCGACTCCATAGAGTGCACAACGACCATATACGTGAAATTAGAAGGAAGGTCAGCGTTGGCCGTAATTTTGCTGGTTTATTGACAGCAAAATCGATTTTCAATCACATAGTGATCATCTTCAGTGCTGTGGTGTACAAATTAAACTCATGGGCACTGGTGTCAAGTTATCATCAGTAACCAAAGCTATGTAACGATCACAATTATTGTGATCCTTACATAGCTTTGGTTACTGATGGTAACTTGACACCAGTGCCTATGAGTTTAATTTGTACACTACAGCACTGAAAATGATCACTACGTGATTGAAAATCGATTTTGCTGTCAATAAACCAGCAAAATTACGGCCAACGCTGACCTTCCTTCTAAAATGGAAATTGATTTACAAGGTGTATTCAAAAAGTAAAGGGAATTTTGTAATTTCGCTTGTTGTTTTAGTCCGCTTCGCGCGCTTTGTTCGTTCTTGTGTTGGCAAACAGGTCTGAAAGTTTCTGTACTTCTGTACAATGTTAACCATATTGGATATTTAGTCTGTTGTCAGCTGTCAAAAATGTTATATACGTAGTAGAGGTGAATATTTATTTTGTGTAAAAATTGATAAGTGAATTTGTATTAATTTTTGTTGTAAGAACGGAATAAAGTGCAACAAAGTTTTAGAAATATTAAATACTGGTTTAGGTGAGTCTGCCACGGGTTTACGAGAAGAGAGCCGTGAAGACGTTGAAAATGACGAGTGCTCCAGACGCCCCAACGCATCATAAACCGATGAAACCGTGGAAAAAGTGAAAGAAATAACTACGAATGGTCGCCGAATTACGAGTGGATAAGTCGCTGATGATGTTGACAATTTAAATTACTCACGCAATGAAATTTTTTCTGATTTTTTTGGATACGAAACGTGGGTAGCAAAATTGTCGAATTTCGAAAAAAAAAGTTGTTGAATGCATATTGCTCAGGAGTTGCTAGATGAAGTCAACAACGACATTGACTGCTGATACCATTCATAACAGGTGATGAACCATGTTTTTGCGTACAATACATCAACATTAAGGATCAGTTGTCCCAGTGGAAGCATCATGGATCACCGAGGCCGAAAAAAACTGATAAGTGCGATCACATGTGAAGGTTATGCTCGCTGTGTTCTCGGATTTTAGTGGCACAGCACACCACAAGTTTTTGCCACAGTACTGCAGTGATGCTCCAGCCTCCGTACACGAAAGACATAGCCCATGTAACCTTTTTCTGTTCCTAAAAATAAATAAATTCTTAAAGGACCGTCATTTTACATATGTAGATGATTTAGAAGCCGCATCGCTGGGAGAGCCAATAACTGGGCGAGTTCCAGAAGTGTTTCGGAATGCTTTCGTAGAAGTATATAATATGTAATGGGGGACTACTATGAAAGGGATAACAATGATGTAGTCGAATAAATAAAATTATTTCCAAAAAACAAAAATTCTCTTTATTTGTTAAACACATGTCGTATGTAATAACATGCACGCGTCTAGCGTCTGTAAAAAAAAAACAACTCACCCCTCCCACCCCCAATTCCTTTTGAATTCGTATCTGCGATTATATGTCTTGAAATGGCAGTTAGAAGAGAGATCTTGGGTACTATTATCACAATGCACTGTATACGTACTGCAGTTTATTTGCCTACGGTCGAAAACTAACAAATACTTCTTCCAGGTGCGGTTATCTTCTGCCAAGGTGAGAGCTTAAGAGGAGAACGAGGATCTTACTGGGGGCAAACGCCATCTGTTTTATATATGCATTGCTCTGCCGAACCAACGAGTATACGCTGCGTATCTAAAGCATCCGGACACCCATATTTAATGTGGAATTGGCTCAAATGGTTCAAATGGCTCTGAGCACTATGGGACTTAACATCTCAGGTCATCAGTCCCCTAGAACTTAGAACTACTTAAACCTAACTAACCTAAGGACATCACATACATCCATGCCCGAGGCAGGACTCGAACCTGCGACCGTAGTAGTCCCCCGGTTCTGGACTGAAGCGCCTAGAACCGCACGGCCACCGCGGCCGGCTAATGTGGAATTCACCACTAGAAGTACGGTAGCTGGATCCGCCGGTATAAAAAGAGGTGGGGAGTCTTGTGTTGTCAGTAGAGAAGCAGTAACACCTGAATGGATCTGTCAGGACAGCTCAGTGACTTCGATCGTAGACTAATCACTGCATGTCACGTGGGTAACAAATCTATCAGGAGTATTTCAACCCTTCTAAAGCTGCCCGAGTCGGCCGAGGAACAACCAGAACTAAACCGAGACCAGGCAGACCCCATGTAGTGACGTACGGGGCCCGTCGAGCGTTGCGGAGCGCGGTTGTAAAATAATCGCATGAAATCTGCGGAAGGAATCACTCGTCAGTTCCGATGGGCTACCAGCAGTCCAGCTGGCACAATGACTGTGCATAGACAGCTAGAAAGAATGGGGTACAATGGTCGAGCCAGTACTGAGCGATACTTGAGGCGGTGTAAAGAGCGGCGCCACTGGCAGTGAATGACTCGAAATGGAGTGATTTGGCGTGATGAATCACGCTATACCCTGTGGCAGTTCGATGGAATGTTTTGGGTTTGGTGAATGCCTGGAGAACGTTACCCGCCATCGTGTGCACTGCTAACAGTGAAGTACGGGGGATGTGGTCTTACGGCATGTGATTATTTTCGTGCTTAGAGTGTGGTCCCCTTATGGTGATTACGAAAAAGCTAAATGTGTTAAGATAGAATACATTTTACAGTACTGTGTACTGCGTAGAATAGAGGAACAGTTCGGAGACGGTGGTTTTTTGTATCGGCATCACGTTTCGCCCTATCATAATGCAGCATCTCTGAGGCAATGGTTTGTGGACGGTAACAATCCTGAAATGGGCTGTCCCGCCCAGAATCCCGACCTGAACTTAATGGAATACCTTTGGGATAAGGTAGAACGTCGACTTCGCTCCAGACTCCAGCATCGAAGATCACAACCTTCTCAGGTTTCTGCCTCGTGGAAGGATCGGCTGGCATTCCTCCACAGACATGCACACTCCTCATAGGAAGTGTCCCCAGCAGAGTTCAATCCGTAATAACGGCGGAGGGTGGGCACACCACATATTAATGTCCAGTAATCCACTAATAGGTCTCCGAATACTTATGACCACATAGCATATATTTATATATGCAGGTATATATATATATATATATATATATATATATATATATATATATATATGTTGATTGGAATACACTCTTTCATGTTCTGAAGGTGGCAGGGGTAAAATACAAGGAGCGAAAGGCTATTTAGAATTTGTACAGAAACCAGACGGCAGTTATAAGATTCGAGGGGCATGAAAGGGAAGCAGTGGTTGGGAAGGGAGTGAGACAGGGTTGTAGCCTCTCTCCGATGTTATTCAATCTGTATATTGAGCAAGCAGTAAAGGAAACAAAAGAAAAATTCGGAGTAGGAATTAAAATCTATGGAGAAGAAATAAAAACTTTGAGGTTCGCCGATGACATTGTAATTCTGTCAGAGACAGCAAAGGGCCTGGAAGAGCAGCTGAACGGAATGGACAGTACCTTGAAAGGAGGATATAAGATGAACATCAACAAAAGCAAAACGAGGATAATGGAATGTAGTCGAATTAAGTCGGGTGATGCTGAGGGAATTAGATTAGGAAATGAGACACTTAAAGTAGTAAAGGAGTTTTGCTATTTAGGGAGTAAAATAACCGATGATGGTCGAAGTAGAGAGGATATAAAATGTAGACTGGCAATGGCAAGGAAAGCGTTTCTGAAGAAGAGAAATTTGTTAACATCGAGTATAGATTTAAGTGTCAGGAAGTCATTTCTGAAAGTATTTGTATGGAGTGTAGCCATGTATGGAAGTGAAACATGGGTAATAAATAGTTTGGACAAGAAGAGAATAGAAGCTTTCGAAATGTGGTGCTACAGAAGAATGGGCAGATCACATAACTAATGAGGAGGTATTGAACAGAATTGGGGAGAAGAGAAACTTGTGGCACAACTTGACTAGAAGAAGAAATCGGTTGGTAGGACATTTTCTGAGGCATCAAGGGATCACCAGTTTAGTATTGGCGGGCAGCGTGGAGGGTAAAAATCGTAGAGGGAGACCAAGAGATGAATACACTAAACAGATTCAGAAGGATGTAGGTTGCAGTAGTTACTGGGAGATGAAGAAGCTTGCACAGGATAGAGTAGCATGGAGAGCTGCATCAAACCAGTCTGTGGACTGAAGACCACAACAGCATCAATATATATATATATATATATATATATATATATATATATATATATATAGTGTGCGTGCGAGAGACAGACAGAGAGAGAGAGAGAGAGAGAGAGAGAAAGGATTTCCCCATTTGCAGCCTATATCTACGGTAGGGTGACCCTACATCCGTGTCTGCTCCGCTTACGTACTTTTGTCCCCACGTCACGTGCACGCAACATCACCAGGATGCATCCAGCCTCGCGGCGGGCAGTGGCCATAATGTTTTGGCTTGTCAGTGTACCTTGTGTACGCGATACTAGTGCCATCTGTGTATGTGCATATTGCTGTCCCATGACTTTGATCAGCTCAGTGTATAGTGGTTTCGTTAATGTAAACCGCAGTAACTATAAAAATAGGAGTAAATGGCATGGTTATGTTGTGAAATGAACTGCAGTTGTTTGAACAATATCGGCAATAAGTTCAGTGCCCAGATCCCAGAGGGTGAGCCTGGAATATTACCGCGGGCACTCGCTGCCGTAGCTACAAGTGGCGCCCGTATCAGACGAGCGATAGCAAGGACGAGCACGCTCCGCTTTTAGACGGAGATTTCCTGCCAGCACCCGCCGCCAACTGCTCTCTGCAAGACGAGCGTTGCTCATCTAAGGCTAACCAAACACGCCCATGTCACTGGAATAACTTTACTGACACACGCACTATGCAAGTGAAATGTGATGTTATGTAACAACCACGATGTGAGTAACTATAAAAATCACGGAATACACCAGCTTTACTACTTTACTAGGGTTCCTTCAGTACATTCAATTCTGACAAGATAGAGTATAACATCGTTAGTCTCAATAGAGCACTGTGGAAATATGTAAGTCAATGTTCTCAATTCCTTGGAATGCGTATTGACAATGATCGGAACAGATCCTCTTAAACGCTCAAGTTCAGCAACATTTGCTGTGCGGGCGATTGCAAACTTTTGGTGATGACAACATCAGAATCTTAGATTGTAGCATCCAGTAATTTAACAGTCGGATAAAAAGTGGCGTTCGCTGTTCACAATTGAACCCCTGCACAGGAGGGAGCAAAGTATGCAACCATAAAAATATTTTTTTCACCATCCCTTGTAAAATAAATTTACTGATTGACAATCTATGCAGTTTAAACCACGAATAGAAACTGGTTTTGCTTGACAACTCTACATACGAATATTTGAATAAATCCGATAACTAAATTGTATTTGTATCAATATTGATGTTAATAGCGAAGAACGCAAATGATCAGCATTTAACTGCATTTTCACTGATATAATGCATTGTAGTTATAGTTTTAGTCCGGCAGGCCGCCGTTGTGCCACCTACTACATTTACTCTTGCTTCGCGACTTCGATTCACAGGGCGTTCGGATCGTGCCTGAAGCAGCTCTCCCCTTTTCATCCATTCTCCCCTGACTCCCTGCCCCCCCCCCCTTTCAGACTACTGCAACCGCCCATTGTATGCAAATGATCATTTCTTTCCCTCGCCGGTGGATTTTTCCATCCCTCCGCTGTACATGCGACTTTCCATATTTATTCATACAATAATAAGATCGTTACGTTTCGAGAGTTGTTCTTCGATGCCATGCAGTGTTTACAGGTATCTTGACTCTGTTATCGAGTGCCATCATACAGTGTTCAAATGATATCTCTGTGCACTGTCTGGTAGTTTACTGTGATGCTTCTTGCAGGGTACGTAATAACGTATCCCATTCTATAACGATTATGTAAGTGGTTACATTTTCGGTTTCTTATACATTCATTCCCTTTGGCTGTCACTATGTTCCTCATTATAGACGTTCTGTTTTTTTGGATGACCGTCTAATATTACTTTTACCCCCTACTCAGTGACTTAATTAATGCTGAAAAATTAGAATATCTGTCTGCGGCTTAAAGTTCCTGGATATCAAACTGCTGTTTGTTCCAAAGGCAACAGGCATGTAACCAATCGTAGTTAGAGCCTGCTATTGCTATTATTACAGCGTTTAATCTTCAAGGGCGTTTTTCCACTAAGTTAAAGGGGGATTTTGTTTCCATTTTTACTCAAACGCGATGAAAAGTAGTTGCTAGTTTTATGGGCGAATTGATTAAGTATACCAAAAATGTTCGATGTGTTTTAAGTCAGAGCACTGACTAGCCCAATCTTGCAAGCTCACTCGATTAAACCGGAAGCTACGTTCAAGAAAATTTGGAAAATACCCATCCGAGCCAATCAAAATCTCTTTATTCGACTCTAAACTTTTTATATCCACAAATTTCTTTAGATGTGGGAATTTTAGGCTATCAGAGGGAGTCATATCTGGTGATCAGAGTGGATACATAATAATTCGTACTTCAAATTATTCAATTTTCCCACTGCGAAACCACTTTTGTGCGCTCGTGCATTGACCTGATAAAATACGATTGTTCCCTGTGCTTTTCAAATCCGTTCTCATGCGCTTTGTCTCCTAGTTGATTCAGGAGGGCTGTGCAGTATTTACCAGCTATTGCTTTACCCTTTGCAAGTTAACTATCAATGCGAGGAATTTATTTTCCATTCGAGTACACGCGTGTACAGTCACACCTCGCATTTGTGTGTGCTGGGCCACCAGCAGCTTTCATTGATCTTTTATTTCTGGCGTGGACGCATCACCACATTAAATCAGTCCAGTTCCTTCTAAAGTGGCCGGCCGTTGTGACCGAGCGGTTCTAGGCGCTACAGTCTGGAACCGCGCGACCGCTACGGTCGCAGGTTCGAATCCTGCCTCGGGCATGGATGTGTGTGAATGTCCTTAGGTTAGTTGGGTCTAAGTAGTTCTAAGTTCTAGGGGAGTGATGACCTCTGATGTTAAGTCCCATACTGCTCAGAGATATTTGAATCATTTTTGAACCTCCTAAAGTGCTCCAAACATTTCTGAAAACTTCTTTTTCTCATTTCCTTTTGCTTAACATTCGACATGTGCCGCATCCATATCGCACTTATCTTTCTCGAAGTTAATTTGTACGTAAGACGTACAGCAGTTTTCCTTCTGACACTCCTATAGCGTCCGGTGCACCATTTTTCCTTACACTGATGAGACAAAACATTGTGACAACTGCACATTGTTGTGGCGCTGCGGCTGGAAACTAGAAGCTCTGAAACGGCGAAGCCAGTCGCCTGTTGGCACACTACTGTCGTGAGCACCTATGGAAAGTGAAGGATGGTGAAATAACGAGTAGGCATTATGGTACTGGACGACCACGTCTCATCACAAGACGTAGAGGTCAGAGGTTTCCCCATTGTGTAATCCAGGATTGGCAGCGATCTGTGGAAGATCTGACGATAGAGTACAGTGCTGGTGCAGACACAAGTGATTCGGAGCACACCGTTCAAAGGCCATTGTTGAGCATGGAGCTACACATCACACGACTCCTTCGTGTTTCTGTGTTGACCCAGCAACATCGTCAGTTATGATTGCAGCGGGCACAGCATCGCCGAGTTTTCACCGTGGATCAACAAAAACGTTACGCCTATCGAAACAATCGCATTTCTTGTTACATCAGGTCGATGGTTGGGTCCTTACATGTCGTCATCCAGGTGAATGGCTGCACGAAACATCCACCGCGCCATAGATGCAGGCCGGTGAGGCCAGAATTATGCCATGGACTGCACTTAGCCCGCATCTCGTGGTCGTGCGGTAGCGTTCTCGCTTCCCAAACCCGGGTTCCCGGGTTCGATTCCCGGCGGGGTCAGGGATTTTCTCTGCCTCGTGATGGCTGGGTGTTGTGTGCTGTCCTTAGGTTAGTTAGGTTAAAGTAGTTCTAAGTCCTAGGGGACTGATGACCATAGATGTTAAGTCCCATAGTGCTCAGAGCCATTTGAACCATTTGGACTGCACTTAGTTGCGTGTGATCTGTGGTGGTAATCAAAGGTATCATGAAAACAGTGAACTACGTGAGCATTATTGCGGACCAGCTGCGTCGCTTCATGCTTGAAGTATCCCCGTACGGCGATGGCATCCTCCAACAGGATAACTGTCCGTGTTGCAAGGCCAGAGTCGTGCTACAATGGTTCGAGGGGAATTATAGTGAACTCGGCCAGCAAATATGCCTGATCTGTACCCATTGGAACACATATGAGGCGCCAGCTGCGTACCCGTAAACCACCATCCCGTAATTTGCGGGAATTGCTTGGCCTGTGCGTAGACATGGGGTGCCACATAGTCTGGAATCCTGTCAAGGACTTGTAGAATCCATGACAAGCAGAAACTCTGTTGTATTGTGTTTGAACACATTATTAACCAGGAGGTTATAATGTTTTGGCTGATCGATGTAAGTGCTTGTTGTCAAGCCATCCTGGACACATTCTCGTAGTTTTCATAAGCGACTGCAACTCACGGAGATCATTTTCAAGATTATTACGGACATGTTTTACGTCAGTTGTCCATTTACTTGGTGTTGAATATAAAGGACCACACTCCTTACGAATGCTATCAAATTCTGACGAATTTTAAATCGTCAAAAGAAAGATTTACATGACGGTACCGTGTTCCAGTCTATTCTTTTGAATTATGCATACGAGGCTACTATTTTACGAACTTGCAAATAAAACTATTCCACAAATCAAGTTTACCCGTAGTTAAACGTATTTTGCTGCACAATATAAACCATCATGTACAACTGTCGATGACTTAAACTCCACAGTTATACGCACAGTCTTACTGGAGGTGGTATGTTCGACCTTTGAACTGACAGCAGCCAGTAATCTACATCTACATCTACATCCATACTCCGCAAGCCACCTGACGGTGTGTGGCGGAGGGTACCTTCAGTACCTCTATCGGTTCTCCCTTCTATTCCAGTCTCGTATTGTTCGTGGAAAGAAGGATTGTCGGTATGCCTCTGTGTGGGCTCTAATCTCTCCGATTTTATCCTCATGGTCTCTTCGCGAGATATACGTAGGAGGGAGCAATATACTGCTTGACTCTTCGGTGAAGGTATGTTCTCGAAACTTTGACAAAAGCCCGTACCGAGCTACTGAGCGTCTCTCCTGCAGAGTCTTCCACTGGAGTTTATCTATCATCTCCGTAACGCTTTCGCGATTACTAAATGATCCTGTAACGAAGCGCGCTGCTCTCCGTTGGATCTTCTCTATGTCTTGTATCAACCCTATCTGGTACGGATCCCACACTGCTGAGCAGTATTCAAGCAGTGGGCGAACAAGCGTACTGTAACCTACTTCCTTTGTTTTCGGATTGCATTTCCTTAGGATTCTTCCAATGAATCTCAGTCTGGCATCTGCTTTACCGACAATCAACATTATATGATCATTCCATTTCATTTTAAATCACTCCTAATGCGTAATAGGGGGAGTTACACCTTATCGTGGACTCCGAACCACCGTGTAACGTAGTACTTTTCTCATTAACCTGTCATTGTTATAGGTGACAGAAGCACTAAGTCACCCATCAAAGTCACCTCGAACCTTAGGGTTTGCAGTTTGGCGCTTATCGTTGTGACCACCGATCCCAAGTGTAAATCCTTCCAAAATTTCGTTAATTCGAAACGCCGGTGCCAGACAAAAAATTTTCCGTTGACTACATCAACATCTACATATACAGGGTGGTCCACTGATCGTGACCGGGCCAAATATCTCACGAAATAAGCGTTAAACGAAAAAACTACAAAGAACGAAACTTGTCTAGCTTGAAAGGGGAAACAAGATGGCGCTATGGTTGGCCCGATACATGCCGCTGCCATGGGTCAAACGGATATCACCTGCGTTTTTTTTAAAAATATGAACCCCCATTTTTATTACATACTCGTGTAGTACGTAAATAAATATGAATGTTTTAGGTGGACCACTTTTTCCGCTTTGTGATAGATGGCACTGTAATAGTCACAAACGTATAAGTACGTGGTATCACGTAACATTCCGCCAATGCGGACGGTATTTGCTTCGTGATACATTACCCGTGTTAAAATGGACCGTTTACCAATTGCAAAAAAGGTCGATATCGTGTTAATGTATGGCTATTGTGATCAAAATGCCCGATGGGCGTGTGCTATGTATGCTGCTCGATATCCTAGACGACATCATCCAAGTGTCCGGACCATTCGCCGAATAGTTACGTTATTTAAGGAAACAGGAAGTGTTCAGCCACATGTGAAACGTCAGCCACGACCTGCAACAAATAATGAAGGCCAAGTAGGTGTTTTAGCTGCTGTCGCGGCTAATCCGCACACCAGTAGCAGACAAATTGCGCGAGAATCGGGAATCTCAAAAACGTCGGTGTTGAAAATGCTACATCAACATCGATTGCACCCGTACCATATTTCTATGCACCAGGAATTGCATGGCGACGACTTTGAACGTCGTGTACAGTTCTGTTACTGGGCACAAGAGAAATTACGAGACGATGACAGATTTTTTGCACGCGTTCTATTTAGCGACGAAGCGTAATTCACCAACAGCGGTAACGTAAACCGGCATAATATGCACTATTGGGCAACGGAAAATCCACGATGGCTGCGACAAGTGGAACATAAGCGACCTTGGCGGGTTAATGTATGGTGCGGCGTTATGGGAGGAAGGATAACTGGCCTCCATTTTATCGATGGCAATGTATGCTGATTTCTTACGTAATGTTCTACCGATGTTACTACAAGATGTTCCACTGCATGACAGAAAGGCGATGTACTTCCAACATGATGGATGTCCGGCACATAGCTCGCGTGCGGTTGAAGTGGTATTGAATAGCATATTTCACGACAGGTGGACTGGTCGTCGAAGCACCATACCATGTCCCGCACGTTCACCGGATCTGACGTCCCCGGATTTCTTTCTGTGGGGAAAGTTGAAGGCTATTTGCTATCGTGATCCACCGACAACGCCTGACAACATGCGTCAGCGCATTGTAATGCATGTGCGAACATTGCGGAAGGCGAACTACTCGCTGTTGAGAGGAATGTCGTTACACGTATTTCCAAATGCATTGAGGTTGACGGACATCATTTTGAGCATTTATTGCATTAATGTGGTATTTACAGGTAATCACGCTGTAACAGCATGCGTTCTCAGAAATGATAAGTTCACAAAGGCACATGTATCACATTGGAACAACCGAAATAAAATGTTGAAACGTACCTACGTTCTGTATTTTAATTTAAAAAACCTACCTGTTACCAACTGTTCGTCTAAAATTGTGAGCCACATGTTTGCGACCATTACAGCGCCATCTATCACAAAGCGAAGAAAGTGATCCAACTAAAACATTCATATTTCTTTACGTACTACACGAATATGTAATAAAAAATGGGGGCTCCTATTTTTAAAAAAACGCAGTTGATATCTGTTTGACCTATGGCAGCGCCATCTAGCGGGCCAACCATAGCGCCATCTGGTTTCCCTCTTCAAGCTAGACAAGTTTCGTTCTTTGTAGTTTTTTCGTTTGACGTTCATTTCGTGAGATATTTGGCCCGGTCGCGATCAATGGACCATCCTGTATACTCCGTAAGCTACATTACGGCATGTTCGCTCCCTCCCTGTTCGACTCGTCGACTCGCGAATGATGCGTGGGAAGAATGCGTGTCAGTAAATATCCGTATGAGCTCTAATATCTCTCATTTTCTCATTATGATCATTTCGCGAGGCGTGTGTGGGAGGAAGTATGGTGCCCGGCTTGTCCTGGAACATACCCTTTCGGAATTTCGCCAGTAAACCTTTCCGTGATGCACAACGCCTCTGTTTTAGCTTCTGACATTCTAGTTTGTTCAGCATCTCGGTAACACTCCCGCGGCGACTAAACGACCCCGTCACGAAGCGCGACGCTCTTCTTTGGATGTTCTCTATCTCATCTATTAATCCAACTTGGTTATAGACACAGAATGATAAGCAGTATTCAACAATCGGTCGAACAAATGTTTTGTAAACCATCCCTTTCATGGATGAGTTACATTTCTTTGACACTCCTTCAGTGAATCTGTCTGGCACACCTGGTTTTCCTACGATTAGTTTTGTGAGGTCATTTTACATTAGGTCGGTGCGGATGATTACTCCAGGGTATTTTAGGTGGTTAATGATTCCAGTGATTTGCCGCCATTAGTGGATTTTTTCGCCTATTTATGCGTAATAATTACATTTATTTACGTTCAGGGTCAGCTGGCAGTCCCTGCACCAAACATCGATCCTCTTCTAGTCTTCTTGCAACTCGATACAGTCTTCTGGCGTTGTTCTCTTCCTGTACACAACTACATCGTCTGCGAACAGTCTCATGTAGCTTCAGAAGTTATCCACTGCATCATTTATATATCTTGTAAACAGTGTAGTACTTCGAAACTTCCTGGCAGATTAAAACTGTGTGCCGGACCGAGACTCGAACTCGGGACCTTTGCCTTTCGCGGGCAAGTGCTGTACCAACTTAGCTACCCAAGCACGACTCACGCCCTGTCCTCACAGCTTTGGTAGCTCAGCTGGTAGAGCACTTTCCCGCGAAAGGCAAAGGTCCCGAGTTCGAGTCTCTGTCCGGCACACAGTTTTAATCTGCCAGGAAGTTTCATATCAGCGCACACTCCGCTGCAGAGTGAAAATTTCATTCTGGAGAGTGGTACTTCCTTGGGATACCCCTGAAATTATCTTTACATCTGTTAGTTTCGTTTCGTTAAGAGCCACGTGTTGAGTTCTGCCGGCCGCGGTGGTCTCGCGGTTCTAGGCGCTCAGTCAGGAACCGTGCGACTGCTACGGTCGCAGGTTCGAATCCTGCCTCGGGCATGGATGTGTGTGATGTCCTTAGGTTAGTTAGGTTTAAGTAGTTCTAAGTTCTAGGGGACTGATGACCTAAGATGTTAAGTCCCATAGTGCTCAGAGCCATTTGAACCTTTTTTTTTGTTGAGTACTGTCTGCGAAGAAGTCGCGAATCCAATCACGAATCTGGTACGATATTCGCCAAGCTCGTATTTTGTTCGCCAAAGGACAGAGCGGGATTGTCGAATGCCTTCCTGAAGTCGAGGTACGTGGCATCAAACTAAGCACCGCTGTCTATCCCCCAGATTACATTATAATCGACGACAGGGTCACCGCTGCTCTGCCCTCAGATCTCGGAAACTGCTGCGCGCTTGTTACACGGCTCCAGAGCAGCCCGCGGAGGTGCATTCTGACTGTACCGTCTCTAAAAATACCGCCCTGCCACAACGTGCTGCTTCCTAACTCCTTACTACAAACCATTTGCTTCCTCTGCTCAATCGCTCTACGTTTCCGGCTATGCCCCCATACGAACTTAGGCCTCTCACGGTGGACCAGATATTATTGCAACTTACGTAAAGTGGGGCTCAAATACCCATTTGCTAAAAGAAACTATTTACTCCTTTATTGCGACATTCATTCGACCTCATTCTGGGCGTGATACGCGCGATACCGCGACATCTCTCTTTCGACACGAATTTTTTTGCAGTAAGAGTAGCAAAGAATTAAAATTTATTTATTTTTAAACCATCGGATCGGACATCTGTATCAATGACGCTGGAGTTCCAGTACAGTACTCGAGGCTGCCGCATCGCGGTCGCGAAGTGGGGCCGAGGCAGTTTCAAATAAATTTTTACAGTCTGACGATAATTTATGGATTTGCAGTTTTAGTTTGACTATGTCCACTATGGACAAACGATAGTTACTTTTATTCTGAAGAAGGTTGGGTTATGCCGACTGAAACATAGGTAATCTGTGCCACTGAGGCTGTTGATTTTTAAAATTAAAATTAATATTTATACAGTTGCTGACACGGCCGCGAAATGTTGAAAATATCTAAATGAGGATGGCCGGACGCGGGATTGAACCGTCGTCCTCCCGAATGCGAGTCCAGTGTGCTAACCACTGCGCCACCACGCTCGCTCAATGTTTTTGCTCATGAGAGTATAAAAGGGCACTGCACTGGCGGATTTGTTATTTGTACTCAGGTGATTCGTGTGCAATGTTTTCGACGTGATTATGGCCGCTCGACGGGAATTAACAGACTTTGAACGCCGATTGGTAGTTGGAGCTACGCGCATGGGACATTCCATTTTGGAAATCGTTAGGGCATTCAGTATTCCGCGATCCCTACAGCCGAGAGTGTGCCGAAAATATCACATTTCAGGCATTACCTTTCACAACGGACAATGCAGTGGCTGACGGCTTTCACTTGACGGCCGAGAGCAATGGCGTTTGCGTAGAGTTGTCAGTGTTAGCAGACAAGCAACACTGCGTGAAATAACAGTAGAAATCAATGTTGGACGTACGACGAACGTGTCCGTAGCACAGGGCGGTGAAATTTTGCGTTAATGGACTATGGCAGCAGACGACCGATGCGAGTGCCTTTGCTAACAGCGCCTCTTCTGGCCTTGTCACCATATCGGTTGGATCCTAGACGATTGGAAAACCGTGGCGTTGTCAGACGAGTCCCGATTTCAGTTGATGAGAGCTGATGGTAAAGTCTGGGTGTAGCGCAGACACCACGAAGCCATGGACCCAAGCCACGCCGGCCGTAGTGGCCGAGCAGTTCTAGGCGCTTCAATGTGGAACGACGCGACCGCTTCGGTCGCAGGTTCGAATCCTGCCTCGGGCATGGATGTGTGTGATGTCCTTAGGTTAGTTAGGTTTAAGTAGTTCTAAGTTCTAGGGGACTGATGACCTCAGATGTTAAGTCACATAGTGCTCAGAGCCATTTGAACCATAACGCTCGCCCACAAACTGCCCCTGAAACTCAACGTACGCTGCAAGAAGTGCAGCAACTTCCCTGGCCTGCAAGATCTCCGGACTTGTCTCATATCGAGCATATGAGGGATATGATGGGACGAGAAATAACTCGTGCGACTCTTCAAGCTACAGGCCGGCCGCTGTGACAGAGTGGTTCTAGGCGCTTCAGTCTGGAACCGCGCAAGCGCTACGGTCGCAAGTTCGAATCCTGCCTCGTGCATGGATGTGTGTGATATCCTGAGGTTAGTTAGGTTTAAGTAGTTCTAAGTTCTAGGGGACTGATGACCTCAGATGTTGAGTCCCATAGTGCTCAGAGCCATTTGAACCATTTTCGTCAAGCAACAACTCTTACAGAACTGCGTGAACGGGTAAATCAGGCATGGCATAACGTATCTCAGACATTATTCACGAGCCGGCCGCGGTGGTCTAGCGGTTCTGGCGCTGCAGTCCGGAACCGCGGGACTGCTACGGTCGCAGGTTCGAATCCTACCTCGGGCATGGGTGTGTGTGATGTCCTTAGGTTAGTTAGGTTTAAGTAGTTCTAAGTTCTAGGGGACTTATGACCTAAGATGTTGAGTCCCATAGTGCTCAGAGCCATTTGAACTATTTTTGAACATTATTCACGACCTGTATGATCAGTCAGTCAGTCAGAGTCAGCGCCGGCATTGCCGACTGTGGATTATGATCATGACGATGTTTGGTTTGTGGGGCGCTCAACTGCGCGGTCATCAGCGCCGTTTTACACAGTCCAACTTTTTTACACAATCCAATCGAGCCACTGTCACGAATGATGATGATGATGATGATGATGATGAAATGATAAGAACAACACAAACACCCAATCCCCAGGCAGAGAAAATCCTCAACCGGGCCGGGAATCGAACCCGGAACCCGTGATTCAGAGGCAGCAACGCTAGCCACGAGACCACGAGCTGCGGGCGCCGACTGTGGAGGCTACGCCACATAATAATATGGGTGTTTCAGCACGGGTCGATACCTGGTACCTCAGAACCGCTTATGCTATCGATCTGTAAAATTAATCATTTCATGTACTCCGTATACACTGCTGCACAATAAATCTTGAGTGAATTGGAAACCTCTAAAAAGGTGTACTATTTTTTTCCGATAGTGTCCTTCGTTGTTGACTCTGGCCCAGTCAGCTGCTGTGATATTGTTACAATCGAACACTAATGTCTGGGAGTACATTTTAGAAATATAGCCACATCTTCTGCGTCGGTACTCGCATAAGTTGATAATGTGGTTATATTCTGTTCCAACTATGTAGTGCAGATCACTTGGTACGTACCAGATTGGGGGCTTCTTCCTGCTGGTTGGGAATCTGTTCAGTACTTAACGATTTTAGTTGGCTATAAATAACATCGAAATTTTGTTGTATTTTACCATATCTCAACTCTGCGACAAGCATTCTACACATAAAGTTGAAAGAAGCGGAGCACATGTTAGAGAATTACTTCATTTTCTTTCGACATGTTTCCCTACAAAATGAAATCTAATAAAAGTACAATTTCTTCCGAAGTGTGGTACAGTGGGCTGTCCAACACATTTCATCTCAGCCCTCCGCATACTAATACCTGGATATGATAACAGATAGGTTTTAAGGAAGATGCTAAAAGCAGAATATTCTGTATCCATTGTATCTGATTTATTTGCATCCATAAATATCAACTAGGAAACTCCAGCATATGTGACCAGGAATCGTATATTATCACATATACAGTGAGTTCTAATACTCTCTGGATGCATTACAAATCTCTTATGAGACCTACAGTTTTTTAAATTACTTACACGATAATTCAGTTTTTAAATTGCAGTATGTCGATAAGATTTTAGCTCGTGTCTGTTTTGGAGGTGTATGTTCAAGGTATACCTGCCTGCATGCCTCTTGACGCCTGGTTAATGAATTATTATTCCGACTATTGTTTCTTTCAATATTATGCTCCCGTCCGACTACTGAATTTATCACATGTTTGCAAAAAATGGTTCAAATGGCTCTGAGCACTATGGGGCTTAACATCTGAGGTCATCAGTCCCCTAGAACTTAGAACTATTGAAACCTAACTAACCTAAGGACATCACACACACCCATGCCCGAGGCAGGATTCGAACCTGCGACCGTAGCGGTCGCCCGGTTCCAGACTGTAGCGCCTGGAACCGCTCGGCCACCCCTGCCGGCACACATGTCTGCAACTGGGGATTTATACCTCTTGCATTTTGACGAACATCCTGACTGTCATTAAAAGCAGGGTACGGAAACAATAATAACCAATCACACAGTAACATTATATAAATATTTATTTTATCGTAACCGGTTTTGTACCGCTATCTGAAATGGCGGAAAGCATAAGAACGATTACGAGCAGATACGGAGGGTGGGAAAAAATATGGAAACACCAAAAACACACCTCCCGCCGGAGGTTCGAGTCCTCCCTCGGGCATGGGTGTGTGCGTTGTTATTAGTATAAGTTAGTTTAAGTAGTGTGTTAGTCTGGGGGCCGATGACCTAAGCAGTTTGGTCCCTTAGGAATTCACACACATTTGAACATCTGAACCAAAAACACAACATATTACCATGCCTCATACGGTTGAGAAAAACAGTCGGCATTCGAAACAGCGTCCAGTCTTCTCGCAGTGAATAATTACAGGTCATGTAGGAGTATAGTTCCCAAGGGAATCTTATACCACTCTTCGTGAAAAATAAGTGGCAAGGTCAGGTAAAGATGATGGAAGTGGATAGCGATTAAGCACCTTTCTCTCCGAACTAGACCACAAAAGTCACTAGTATTGAGATCTATTGACTGTTGTGGTCAGGTGAGGTGCGGCAATTCATCCTCGTGCTCAAAAAACCAGTCCTGGGCGACGCAAGCTGTGTGAATCGGGGCCCGGTGGTCTTGGAACACAGCATCACCGTTGGGAAACAAACATTGTACCGTGGGATGGACCTGAGCTGCCAAAATGGTCACGTAATCCTTGTTAGTAATGCATCCTTGCAGAGTAACCATGAGGCCCTTGGAACACCACGATATGACTGCCCAAATTATCACCGAATACCCGCTGTGTTTCACTCTTGGGGCATAAACGCTGCCAGAAGTTGGAAACAATGAGAAGCAAGACTCACCCGACCAAATGACATTTTCCCAATGTTCCGTGATCCAAGTTTTATGGCTTCAGCAGCACGTTTTCTTGTTACAGGCTTTTGCATCACGGAGGAGTGGTTTTGGAACTTCAGCTCGTCCAGCAGTTTCCTACTTTTGGAGTTCCCTTCGTGTTGTTTTGGTGCTGACGGCGTTCGCGAGTGCGACATCCTGTTCTGAATTGACTTTTTCATTTCTCGTCCTCTGTATTTCTCGTCACACTCGTCTTCCATGACCGTCCGTCACGCTCACACAATACACACTTTTGTTCATGTTGTGACTTCGCGGAGGATGTTTTTCCACTTTTCCTGTATGCAGTGTAGATCTTCGATGTGGTGCCTCTTGAAACACCAAACACTTCCGCCAGCTTGGTTACGGAACCACCCACCATACGAAAATGGTTCAAATGGCTCTAAGCACTATGGGACTTAACATCTGTGGTCATCAGTCCCCTAGACTTAGAACTACTTAAACCTAACTAACCTAAGGACACCACACACATCCATGCCCGAGGCAGGATTCGAACCTACGACTATAGCAGCAGCGCGGTTCCGAACAGAAGCGCCTAGAACCGCTCGGCCACAAAGGCCGGCTCCCACCATACGAGCACCAACAATTTGCCCATGTTCGAATTCATTGAGCTGCCACAGAGTGCACCACTACTATACAGGCGGCCGTTCTGACCACGGTTGACCCTTGGAACACATTGAAGACATTGCACAGGTGCCGTTCGTGGTCAAATACAAAAGTGCAATTTTGGTAAACATTTTTGGAGACAGTGATCAATAGAGTATTATATTTTAACTAAAGTTCAGTCTTGATCACAACACTTATGTCTCAATAACATAGGTTACCGGTTTAGGTTATATTTATATAACCGTCTTCAGACCCATGGCTTCCTTGGAGGATGGTAGGCGGAGCTCTCCTCAGCTGCTACGAAGTCAACTGTTGACTTCGTAGCAGCTGAGGAGAGCTCCGCCTACCATCCACCAAGGAATCCATGGGTCTGAAGATGGTTATATAAATATAACCGAAACCGGTCACCTATGTTATTGAGACGTAAGTGTTGTGATCAAGACTGAACTTCGGTTAAAATACAACAAAAGCGCAACCTGCAGGCTGGGCTAGCACCTGCATTTATGCTCAAGCATGCATTCCTCGCGATGTTTCCACATGTTTTCCATCTCATGACGTTTCTGGTTTTATTACGCAAAGAGCATCAAATCACGATTTGGATTGTAAGAGCGGGATTTGAGTCAGCATCCTCTCGACTATGGTCACATCGTTCCCCCAGCTAACTGCCACACTTGGACAAGCCGATGGAATTTCATGAGCCGAATCTCTTGATATATGCCAGAGAATTATACAAGGAGAATAACAATGCGGTATTCGAATATTCTTTAATAAATTTTTATAGGTACTATCTCAAGTGTATGAGCAAGTAATCAGAAACCCTAGGAAGTTCCAACAGTGCAATGAAATTGCAAGTGGTCTATGTACAGATCGCATGTCACTACGAAAGTAGGAAATCGGAAATTAGTCACTAGCTCAATTTTGCCGTTCCTTAGTAGATTCCGTGCAAATAATACAGAGCTTTTTTCAAGGTGAGACACAATATAACAGTTGAATGAGGTTGTCTCTGAAGGTCTCAAAAGTCGTGCAGGATGTATCTATTATTTTAGTTTTCCTCATTTCTTTTCAAGCAAGGCACTTGATACAGTTGGAATACAGAAATTCTGTGCGTATTAAGAAGGAATCAGAAATCAAAAACACTTTGGTGCAAAACTCGGTTCAGTTCTTGGTTTTGTGGAATACATGGTTCAGGACTTGCCTATTGCAGTTCTTATTTAAGAAACAGGCTGCAGAAAGTTATGCTAGGTTGTTCAAGTAATTCACTAAGAGATAACATACGACCTGTATCAGGATAAATAAAACCAATTCTATCTGTACAAGCCTTTGTGGTAGGTACACTATTCCTTTTATCCTATTGCAATACAAGCCTCTCCTCCCGTGATGCTTTATTCAATTTGCCCAAAAGACTTGGGCTGTATTTGCTAGCTACTGTTTTACATTCTGCACTTTAATTGATAAAAAGAATTCCTATTACAACGAGGAAAGCATTAGCCATGACTGCTGAGGTCATCGGTCCCTAGGGTTATGCACTACTTAATCTAACTGAAACTGACTTACGCTGAGTACAACACACACAACCATGCCCGATGGAGGACTCGAACCTCCGACGGGAGGGGGTGGGGGGGGGGGCGTGCGAAGCGTGGCAAGGGCCTCAGACAGCACGACTACCCCGCTGGGCTCCGGCCGAAGAAAAATAATAGATACTGCCATATCTGGTGCAGGGACACCGGCTTATAGCCACAACTTCGCTGTTTTTTCGCGTAAAGTGGCGGAGTAATGTCTCATTCACAGTAACAGATCGGTCCACAGAATCAGTTTTATTCTTATTAAAATAGCAACATTCCTGAAGTATTCGTTCAGTACGTATTTGTAACGTTCAACAAACGCGGTACCGATCTTGCACAACGGTCCATCACATTTAATTCTCCGTGCAAAATGTGCCACAATGTTCTTTCCCGAAAACCATATGACGGCAGCATTTTATACACCTTTAGACACTGACCTTCCAATACCATAAGGTGCACTTTCAATCTTTTTTTCATCTTATATTGCTGCACTTAGATGATTTCAAGGGAATAATGGCGTAAGTATTCAACCGACCATTTATTAATTGTTGAAAATAAAGGAACAGAAACCTTACAAATTGTCACGTTCTCTGTATGAATTTATGTAAATTGAAGGGGGTGGTGGAGAAAAGAAAGGAAAGAAAAGGAACTATTGATGTCACCTGCATCGGGTCTCTTGCCTTTACTTTCCTTCCTCCTCCCTCCACCTTCACGTTACATAATATGTATCACAGATGCGGATTCCGCACGGTGTCTGTTCATTCGGACATGTCCGAAAGAACAGATACCATGTATTCATATAATTCTGTCCAAAGCACAGAATTTTATGTCGATTTGGTATTTTACTTCGACCATTTGAATGAAATACATACACAACTGCCTTAAGAATTTGTATAAAGCAAATTATCCTCTCCCCACCCCCTCACATCCAGTTGGCACTTGTCTTATGTATTACAACATGACAATAAAAAATTCATTCATTCAAATTCCACTTTTGTGCCGGGTCGAGAAATTTTCACATCCCCCTCTTAGCGGCTGACCAGTCAAGTACGAAATGTTTCCATAGATAACATTCGTCTTCGATTTGGGATGATTCATACTTGCAGTTGTTAGGTGCTGTGAGTAAACTTGTACCGCGCACACAAGGATGTTTTTACTCCCTTCTGTGTAAACATCATTTCCGTAAGTCTGTTAATGTGGTGTATGCAATGATATCAAATAATCGAGAATGAATTTTCACTCCGCAGCGATGTAATCTTCCTGGCGGATTAAAACTGTGTGTCGGAGTGGGAATCTAAATTTCCGTACGGTTCCAGGTTCGAGTTCCAATCCGGTACGGCTTTAATCGGCCAGGAAGTTTCATATCAAGTACTGTTCTCGAGTCAGTCAGGCGTTAACTACGCATTTTTAAACGACAAGGCAGACTGCACAGTGTGTGTACTGCCACAGAACGATAAACTTGTTTGTGGCTGAGCTTAGTGAAACACACTTTCGCGTAAATGACAAGATGCTTATACGATTAACTGCCATGTAATTATAAAGTTATTAAAGCACATTTCTGACAGAAAAAGTCTTTCGTAGTAATACATCTGCATGTACATACATTCTCCGCCAGCAACAGTGGCGGAGGGTACCTTGTACCACTACTAGCGATTTGCTTTACTGTTGCGCTTGCAGATAGAGCGTGGAAAAACGACTACCTACATGCCTCCGTAAGAGCCCTAATTCTCTTGTCTTGTCTTCGGGGTTCTTACACGAAATGTACGTTGGTGGCAGTAGAATCGTTCTGCAGTCCGCATCAAATTACAGTTCTCTAAAATTTATTAACAGTGTTCCGTGAAAAGAACGCCGTGTTCCCTCCAGGGATCCCCATTTGAAGTCACGAGGCATCTCCGCAATACTCGCGTTTTGATCGAACCTACCGGTAACAAATCTAGCAGCCCAGCTCTGAATTGCTTCGATGTCTTCCTTTAATCCGATCTGACGGGGATTCCAAATACTCGAGAAGTACTCAAGAATGGGTCGCATTAGTGGTCTATATGCGGTCTCCTTCACAGATGAACCATGTTGTTGTTGTGGTCTTCAGTCCTGAGACTGGTTTGATGCAGCTCTTCATGCTGCTCTATCCTGTGCAAGCTTCTTCATCTCCCAGTATCTACTGCAGCCTACATCCTTCTGAATCTGCTTAGTGTATTCATCTCTTGGTCTCCCTCTTCGATTTTTACCCTCCACGCTGCCCTCCAATACTAAATTGGTGATCCCTCGATGTCTCAGAACATGTCCTACCAACCGATCCCTTCTTCTAGTCAAGTTGTGCACAAGCTCCTCTTCTCCCCAATTCTATTCAACACCTCCTCATTAGTTATGTTATCTACCCATCTAATCTTCAGCATTCTTCTGTAGCACCACATTTCGAAAGCTTCTATTCTCTTCTTGTCTAAACTGTTTAGCGTCCACGTTTCACTTCCATACAAGGCTACACTCCATACAAATACTTTCAGAAACGACTTCCTGACACTTAAATCTATACTCGATGTTAACAAATTTCTCTTCTTCAGAGACGCTTTCCTTGCCGTTGCCAGTCTACATTTTATATCCTCTCTACTTCGACCATCATCAGTTATTTTGCTCCCCATACTTTCCCAAAATTCTACCAGTAAACCGAAATCGATCATTCGCCTTCCGTACCAGAATCCTTACACGATCGTACCATTTAATATCGCTCTGCAACCTTATGCTTAGATATTTAATCGACGTCACTATTGCTGTATTCTTAAGTTACGTGTTTGTTTTTCCCACTCCCACGCATTAACGTACATTCTTCTACATGCAGAGCAAGCTTTCATTCATAAACTAGAAATATTGTCATCTCGTATCTTCCTACAGTCACTGAACGACGACACCTTAAACCACAACATCGTCAGCAAACCGCCTCGGATTGCTGTTCACCCTGTCCTGTATATCCCTGTCAGACTATCTGGCTCCAATTGTGTACATTACCTTTTACTATGTCTTAGCTGCAACAGAAGTATTTTTTCGCGATGGAAACCTGAGGTACACATTTGTGAATGTTCAACCTTTTCATCGTGTGCAAGTACTGCCAACTGTTGGGCATCCCTGTGAAAATATCAGCAAGTCAATGCAGCAGCTCGTGACCACCAGAATACACGGATGTGGTTGGTTCGTTGTATTCCGCTGTATAATTGCATATTATTATTTTGCTTGGTAATTACTGAATGATTATTTTACTATTTATTACAATATAGAATATTTCAAAAAAATGGTTCAAATGGCTCTGAGCACTATGGGACTCAATTGCTGAGGTCATTAGTCCCCTAGAACTTAGAACTAGTTAAACCTAACTAACCTAAGGACATCACAAACATCCATGCCCGAGGCAGGATTCGAACCTGCGACCGTAGCGGTCTTGCGGTTCCAGACTACAGCGCCTTTAACCGCAAGGCCACTTCGGCCGGCTATAGAATATTTCATAATTAGTTATTTCAGTCAATAAAATGAAGCCAATTGCACAGAGTATGTTCTGAAAACGGGTAGATATTTTTGTATAAATCTTGCATCTAAAATCGCCTTAGAGCATTACCACATAGAGAAACATTTTCTTTTCTCCAGAAAAAAATATACAGTCCTGAAAGGGATATACAGGGTGTTACAAAAAGGTACGGCCAAACTTTCAGGAAACATTCCTCACACACAAAGAAAGAAAATATGTTATGTGGACATGTGTCCGGAAACGCTTACTTTCCATGTTAGAGCTCATTTTATTACTTCTCTTCAAATAACATTAATCATGGAATGGAAACACACAGCAACAGAACGTACCAGCGTAACTTCAAACACTTTGTTACAGGAAATGTTCAAAATGTCCTCCGTTAGCGAGGATACATGCATCCGCCCTCTGTCGCATTGAATCCCTGATGCGCTGATGCAGCCCTGGAGAATGGCGTATTGTATCACAGCCGTCCACAATACGAGCACGAAGAGTCTCTACATTTGGTACCGGGGTTGCGTAGACAAGAGCTTTCAAATGCCCCCATAAATGAAAGTCAAGAGGGTTGAGGTCAGAAGAGCGTGGAGGCCATGGAATTGGTCCGCCTCTACCAATCCATCGGTCACCGAATCTGTTGTTGAGAAGCGTACGAACACTTCGACTTAAATGTGCAGGAGCTCCATCGTGCATGAACCACGTGTTGTGTCGTACTTGTAAAGGCACATGTTCTAGCAGCACAGGTAGAGTATCCAGTATGAAATCATGATAACGTGCTCCATTGAGCGTAGATGGAAGAACATGGGGCCCAATCAAGACATCACCAACAATGCCTGCCCAAACGTTCACAGAAAATCTGTGTCGATGACGTGATTGCACAATTGCGCGCGGATTCTCGTCAGCCCACACATGCTGATTGTGAAAATTTACAATTTGATCACGTTGGAATGAAGCCTCATCCGTAAAGAGAACATTTGCACTGAAATGAGGATTGACAAATTGTTGGATGAACCATTCGCAGAAGTGTACCCGTGGAGGCCAATCAGCTGCTGATAGTGCCTGCACACGCTGTACATGGTATGGAAACAACAGGTTCTGCCGTAGCACTCTCCATACAGTGACGTGGTCAACGTTACCTTGTACAGCAGCAAATTGTCTGACGCTGACATTAGGGTTATCGTCAACTGCACGAAGAATTGCCTCGTCCATTGCAGGTGTCCTCGTCGTTCTAGGTCTTCCCCAGTCGCGAGTCATAGGCTGGAATGTTCCGTGCTCCCTAAGACGCCGATCAATTGCTTCGAACGTCTTCCTGTCGGGACACCTTCGTTCTGGAAATCTGTCTCGATACAAACGTACCGCGCCACTGCTACTGACCCGTGCTAATCCATACATCAAATGGGCATCTGCCAACTCCGCATTTGTAAACATTGCACTGACTGCAAAACCACGTTCGTGATGAACACTAACCTGTTGATGCTACGTACTGATTTGCTTGATGCTAGTACTGTAGAGAATGAGTCGCATGTCAACACAAGCACCGAAGTCAACATTACCTTCCTTCAATTGGGCCAACTGGCGGTGAATCGAGGAAGTACAGTACAGGGCTATTACAAATGATTGAAGCGATTTCATAAATTCACTGTAGCTCCATTCATTGACATATGGTCACGACACACTACAGATACGTAGAAAAACTCATAAAGTTTTGTTCGGCTGAAGCCATACTTCAGGTTTCTGCCGTCAGAGCAGTCGAGAGCGCAGTGAGACAAAATGGCGACAGGAGCTGAGAAAGCGTATGTCGTTCTTGAGATGCACTCACATCAGTCAGTCATAACAGTGCAACGACATTTCAGGACGAAGTTCAACAAAGATCCACCAACTGCTAACTCCATTCGGCGATGGTATGCGCAGTTTAAAGCTTCTGGATGCCTCTGTAAGGGGAAATCAACGGGTCGGCCTGCAGTGAGCGAAGAAACGGTTGAACGCGTGGGGGCAAATTTCACGCGTAGCCCGCGGAAAATTGGCTCATGCCACAACTGGAGACCGACAGCGCCGACTTCATATTTCAACAGGATGGTGCTCCACCGCACTTCCATCATGATGTTCGGCATTTCTTAAACAGGAGATTGGAAAACCGATGGATCGGTCGAGGTGGAGATCATGATCAGCAATTCATGTCATGGCCTCCACGCTCTCCCGACTTAACCCCATGCGATTTCTTTCTGTGGGGTTATGTGAAAGATTCAGTGTTTAAACCTCCTCTACCAAGAAACGTGCCAGAACTGCGAGCTCGCATCAACGATGCTTTCGAACCCATTGATGGGGACATGCTGCGTCGAATGTGGGAGGAACTTGATTATCGCCTTGATGTCTGCCTAATCACTAAAGGGGCACATATCGAACATTTGTGAATGCCTAAAAAAACTTTTTGAGTTTTTGTATGTGTGTGCAAAGCATTTTGAAAATATCTCAAATAATAAAGTTATTGTAGAGCTGTAAAATCGCTTCAATCATTTGTAATAACACTGTACATACTGACGAAGCTAAAATGAGCTCTAACATGGAAATTAAGCGTTTCCGGAGACATGTCCACATAACATCTTTTCTTTATTTGTGTGTGAGGAATGTTTCCTGAAAGTTTGGCCGTACCTTTTTGTAACACCCTGTAGAGATTAAGAGCGGGCCTTTCACACTTCTCTGGGGCGCACAGTAAATTAGTTTGTGATTCTCTGTAGAAAGAAGTCTAAAACCGACAAAAAAAAAGGGCAGCTTTTAGGAACAACTTTGTGTTTGCCATGTACATAGTAACTCAGTAACAAATTTGCATCCAATTCGTCAACAAAAAGTTAGTTTTGAGAGCAACAGTAAAGTCGTTAATAGTGAATCTACGAGTAAGGGAAATCTTAGACCGTCAAACATTGGCGGGTATGGCGCAAAGCTTTGTCCCATGCCCTCGACGTTGCGCGGTTGGGATCACCGGCGGACGCGGCGTAGAAGGGGCACAGATAGTTACCGGCGCCCAGCATCGGAAACCAAATTTGCAACAGGGCCTGTATGAGTCAGGCCGAGGGTGGGGCCAACCCCTCTCTGTACGCTCCGATCCCCTGAAAGTAGCTCCCAGGCACTCACCCCTCCGTAGCCGAGTCCCCGTGTGGACTGCTATCAGCGATTCGTAGCCGTTTGCAGAGGGACCGTTCCCCCGCCCCTCACAAGGCGGCCTCGTTTTGTTTACTGAAATTTCACCCAGCCGTGGCAAGCAGCGCTTTCGGTTCGTGTCAGTGGAACACCATCCTATTGTTCAAGTACCTTCTACATCTACTGGTAAAACGCTTTAAAGCTAATTTAGACTGAATAATGGAGTCAAAATAAAGAGATTTCTCAAGTTTATTCGGCATGATTTAATAATGCCATGTTCACAGCTGAACTGACGATTTTTTTTTTTTTGCACAATATTTCGGGCTTATAAACACTTTCTGAGTTTTAGTGACACTTTTTTTCGATTATCCACTGGCATGACATATTTCGGCACCATGGAGTGACCAGCAGATGCATGGATTTTATTTATACATTTTTTCTGGTGTGCCGGTGCTGTTATGTTCTGAAATATTGCTCCTTCTGTACAGACTGATTGATTTTTGTTAGTGTGGGTGATTATGTTTTATCGTATACTCAATGACGTCCTTACATAGATGTTATGGGAACGTATCCTAGTACGGCACTCGGGGCACAAGAACAAATGTAACGCCATCAGTTCACACTTTCTCATACAGTTGTTTACATTCCAACGGTTTTTCCACTGCTAAAACAATATATACTTCAGCTACTAAGATATACTAAATATACGTTCATTTTCTTGTACAAGCACATATACATCATGGCACATGTTATATAGTGTGATTATTCGCTATTTGTTAACTTACTCATTCTCACCGAAATTATTTTGGACAAGCAGCCGCTAACTAACTACCATTTAGTCCCTAACTCTAATTACTATTATTTATTTATTTATGTATTTATTTTACCTGGCAAGATTAGGGCCTTCAGGCCCTCTCTTACACCTAACCAGGCATACTCAGATTCAACAAATTTCAGTTTCTACAGAACATTAAGGACATATAACATGTTATACAGTATTAATGTTAAAGAAAAAAAATAGAGATTATAAAAGTAGTACAATGATAATTATAACAATCAAAAAATAATTATAACAATCAAGAATAATAATAATAATAATAATGACTATGTATATGAAAGTAAACATATTTTCTTTTATGATTGTCAGTCCTATTGCTAGTTGGGAATTTCCTCGTTATTCTTGCAGCTAGTGAGTTATTCTCATCAAGCAGAGACATAAGACGATAGAATGGGGTGAAAGAGGTATAGAAGAGGTAGATAGGTTAGAGGAAGAGAAATAGAATGGTAAAATTCGAAAATATGATGGAGAGGAGAAAGAAAAAGATGAGAAGGGCACAACAATGGTGGCTATACCGTCCCTAATATGTAAGTCTTGAGTTCCCTCTCGAATGTTGAGTGGTTCTGGATAAGACGCAGATCACAGGGGAGCGCGTTCCATAGTCGTATGGCTGAGATGGAGAATGACACGGAGAAAGATTTTGTGTTATGTAAAGGTACAGCCAAGATGCTAGACGTATCCGATCTGGTATTGCGGTTGTGGAATGATGATAGGTGTTTAATGTGAGAAGATAAGTATTGGGGGCACCAGTGGCTAAGAAATCGATGAAGTAAGCACATCGTGTGGAGATCGCGTGCCTTATGTGGGCGTATCCAACCTAGCTGGGAGTATGAAGGACTATTAATGGAACACGTATTCAGCACAGCAGAAAGGTTTGAACAAATTTACGTTATTACTTTCTAACATGTCAATTAGCAACCTGTAACCAAATATTATTCCACTGACGAAAATTTCAAGTTCTGTATACAAGTCCATCTATGTCCCTTGTCTGTTTTATGTATTATTTAAATATACTTTTTATGTTGTGGAATGGATGCTCACTGTCTTTACTGGGTGCAGCTTCTGCTGATTTAGAATGATTGTTCGTATGGCAAGCAATTATATGTTCACTGTATCTTTTTTTGAGAGGCCCTCCCAGTTTTGCTTACATAAAGTGTTTTAGATGTACTACAAACTACTTTGTATAAGACTGTGTGTGCTGATCTATCTCTGTGTGTATGTTGCTTTTCAGTGTGTGTTACATTTTGTTTTATGTTGCGGAAGCAATGTTAATGTTATGTGGTCTGAATGTACTATCTACTTTGTAAGATAATTTACTAGTGAGTGGTATGCAAGCAGTGGGTTTCTTTTGTATATTTTGCGTAGAATTTTTTTTTATTATTATCTTTATGAAGATTTCAACAAGTATGCCACCACACCCCTTTACTGCAACCATTGTTTAACCCTTCGAGTACCAGTTGTTTCGGCCTGAAACCACCAGTTTATTAACTTTTTTGAAGTACCAGTGCTTTTAGCATAAAACCATCAGTGCTGCTGAAAGATAGAGACGTATAGTGGTAACTGAGGTACCTCTACGAATGCAGTGTATTGTAGCTGTCAGTTATAGCGTTCATAGCAACAGTCTGTGCAGGGACTGTGCTACATGATTATAGGAGATAGTGACATGCGGTTTTTCTTACAGTGTCCACACTGAGGCGACCGTTTACAGTGAAAGTTAAATATGTCTAATGTTATTTTAACATACTTTTGAGTTGGTACTAATGTTTTTATGAGTGATTTCGAAATGAAAGCATTGGGCAGTATGTAATTATGATACAAAATTTATTAAATTTTAGGTCCGTTTTTGCTTGTTATTTAGAAGTGTAATGTGTTTTAGGCATTCTGAGTTCATGGAAATTTAGAGATGTGGGATTGTGCCTAGGAAAAGAGGGAATATGATTTCAGATATAACTTATGAAATGATGGGTGGTTAAAAATTGTATGTGCTAATGGTTCTAAACAAATGATTGTTTACTTTTTGCCTATTTCCTTTTCTGTTCGTTACGTACTATGATAATAGAGGTTAACTTTGTGTATACGGGACTCAAAGTGTTAATCGTGCAGGGTTCGTGATGATTCCCATTTTTATCATGTTGTATGTTATTGGCTTGGTACTATGTATTCGGCATGCTTGTGTCCATGCAATTTGGACACATTTTACACCTTGAGCTCTGACCAATAGTCAGATAATAATTATTGTTAGCTGACGCTTCCCATCTTGGAACCGGATTTTTTAAATCGCCTATGTGCCGCAACAAAACGACAGTGCATTTGCAGTGTTCTACAACGACATAAAGCTGACGCAGCCGGCGCAAGTGTCACTTAATAACAGGAGAGCTGAGCCCTGTCCGCTTTCTCTTTCAGTATCACCTAGTGCAGCATGTAAGAAACATTGCATTTTATTCCACAGCCTGTTCTGTTTCTACGTCTACATACACAATGTGCAAGCCACCAAGTGGTGTATGACGGAGGGTAACAAGTACCTTTAGTCATTTCCTTTCTTATTCCACTCTCAAAAGGGGCGCGAGAAAGGAATGTTTATATACCTTTGTACGAGCCCTAATTTCTCTTACCTTATGTTCGCGGTCCTTACGCGAAATATACGTTGGCGGTAGTAGAATCGTTCTGCAGTCAGCTGCAAATGCCTCTAAAATTTCTCAACAGTGTTTTGCGAAAAGAACATCTTCTTCCCTCCAGGGATTCCCATTTGAGCTCACGAAGTAAAATGTACAGTAACAAATCTACCAGCACCTTTCTGAAATGCTTCAATGTCTTCCTTTAACTTGATATGGTGCGGATTCCAAACACTTGAGCAGAATTCAAGAATGTGTCGCACTAGTGTTCTATATGCGGTCTCCTTTGCAGATGAGCTACGCTCTACTAAAATTCTCCCGATAAACCGAAGTCCACCACTCGCTTTCCCTACTACCAATCTTACGTGGCCGTTCCATTTGCCTTTGTGGCAACGATGTAGTGGTGTGTGACATCATATCAACTAACAAGTACGAGTGCGTGCTAAAAAGTAATCCCTCCTAATTTTTCATGTCTTAAAGCTTTTTAAATAAAACAAACTTAATTAAAATTTTGCATCTTTGTTCTTCATGTCTACATATTTATTTCTAAAACGCGTTACACTGGCGACGAACACATTTCTCGCAAAGAGGGACCAGTTCGTTGATACTGTCATTGTAGAACGTTTGGCTTTGTTCGTGGCGCCACAACCTCACTTACTGCTTGCACCGCTTCATCATTGTCAAAACGAAGTACACGAAGATGATCTCTAAGTTCTGAAACAGATGAAAATTGGATGGCACCAAGTCGGGATTTTATGGAGGATGATCGATGACGGTGAACCCAGGGCGATGGATTTTTGCAGATGTTGCAGCGCTAATGTGTGGTCTGGCATTGTCGAACCATGTAGCAATTATAAATCAGACCGTAATATTTGAAGAAATACTTCCGAGGCAAAATCGCATTTTAATACTTATTTTGTAATGATGGCCAGTTTCAACAGTACTTCGCTGTCATCTTCGGACATTATCTTTTAAAAAAATTATGCCAAATATTTTTGCAATGTTGCAAATTTAAATAGTTTGGAAATGCAAGCTCGACCAGTAAGTAGATAACAACGAATCTGCATGGCAACATGATTGTAAATAGTGTTTTCATTAATAACATGCTGATTGTTTGTGATCTACTTGCTGGTAGAGCTTGCATTTCCAAACTATTTAAATTTTTAACCCTGTCAAAATATACTGCATAATTTTGAAAAGATGAGATCCGAAGATGACAGTAAAGTACTGTTGAAACAGGTCACCCATTCAAAATCAATATTTAAATGCGACCATGGCTCGGAAGTATTTCTTCAAATATTACAATCTGCAGATCGCCTCCTGATCAGAATGTCTCACATTCGCTCTATAACAATGAGTCCAGTAAACCATCACATTATCCTCGAATCCTAAGCCAGGCTGGAAAGGGAAACTTGACCTTGAGTATCGAGTGTAATGGTGAACCTATGCAGGGACATAAGTAGCAACGTAAACGAGAAATACTCCTTTACGTGGGCGACTTGTCTTTGGATCCATGCGGGATGATAATGAACTGGATGTAGAATATCATCGCCATCGAAAACCACACTTCGTTGCGAACTGACGCAGTTGAGGATGTACGTTATCGTTTCCAATAAACATTTTAATAATTGCGACAACTCCCTGATTCTTTTACTACTTTTACATTTCCCTTCTTCCCTTCTCATTCTTTCTTATTATCATTAGTTTCATTTTCCTTTGTAACAGTAGGTGATGTGCTGTTTTAAGGGCTTAACTAATAATAGTTAATATAGCTTCAACTTAAGACTGAGAGTATCAAATGCAACATGCACTGTCCGCCAGCAAGGAACGAGAACATGGTATCAATCGAATATTTCAAGTAACCACTTCAGAACTATATCACATAATACACCCAGTGTTTTAGAAAAAAAACCTACCTAAAAGGAACGGGCCACGTCAGCAATCAAGATGACATAGTTAAATAAATGAATGGAAGTTATTATTCTACGTGGAACACGCAGAGTTAAATGTGAAGAACAAATGCAATACCCTCACAAATAACCACCAACTGATTGCTCTCAGTTATATTAAATGGATGGTAATTGGTGCCTGATTTCCTTCCGGCCAGAGTGACTTGATTACCTGTGTCTAAGAAGAAGACAGGTCTGATATAGGAAATGACTAAATCTCACTTCTTGAAAGAGGCAAAGTTAGAGTTTAATGTCCAGTTGTCTTCGAGGACATTAGAGCCAGAGTAATAAGGTGAAGAAGTACACTGATTTAGCAAAGGTCATGGGATAGGCACCTGACACGCGTGGTGCCGGCTCTGGCGCTACGGACTGCAGTGAGACGCCGTGGAAGTGAGTCTACAAGTCCCTTGTACATCACAGGATGCAGCTGACACGAAATCGTTTGCAGAGCGACAGCCGATCCTGGTCTGTTCGTGAGTGTAGGATCAATGGCACGGAGCCTGCGTTCCATGACATGCCAGAATGCTTGATGAGATTCAAATCTAGGCTACAGGGTGGCCATTTCAGTCTTTGGATCTCCGCTGCATGTTCCTGGAACCATTCCCGGGCGACGCGGAAGCGACGTGGCTGCGCGTTATCATCTTCAAACACTGCAGAACCTTCAGGGTGTTGGAAGGCCTAAAATGGCTGGAAATGGTCCCTGAGCGGATTATTCATAGTCCCTTCCAGAACAACTAGGGGGCCCATTCCATACCAGAAAATGCACCGCAGACCATAACAGAGACACCACCGTCTTGGACCACACCTTATTGACATGCAGGATCCATCGATTTATGTGGTCTGCGCCACGATATCACGTTACGCTATTGTTCCAGTGCCCATCCCTGGTGATTGACGACAAATGCAAGACGTTGTGCCCGATGACATTAGTGATACCAGCGTGCAGCGCCGGTTTCCATAGCCCTATGAATCCATCTTCCAACGGAATGTCCACTGGCAGACGTGTCTAGCACGTCCTATGCTGAAGTGAGCGGCGATTTGTTGCCGTGTTACCCTTTTGTCACTATTGACGATCCGTCTCAGATGTCCCTGGTCACTGTCATCGAGGGTGGCTGGGCGGCCGGTAGTTTGTCTATTGTGGACTGTGAAACCGTCATTCAGCTATTCACGATACATCCCGGACACAGCTTAACGTGTGAAGCCGAATTCCTGCACCACAGCCGACCACCATACCCCGTTCGAACGGCATCAGCTCACGACAACCTTGCACGATACACAAACCACTTGCACTACCACTTCTCAGAAGGTCTCCTATGCAACCACAGGTGGTACACGGGGCGCGTGGTGCGCATACAACACACCTGCGCCATCTGTGACCCACGATCCCATGACATCTGTTAAGTCAGTGTAAACGGCAAGGTGTCACCCACCGCTGTTAATAGGAACCTGTTTGGCATCACGCAGGATGGCTGGATCAGGTGAAAACGTCTTACTCTCTTTACATGAAGAGAAAGAACTCGTCATTCGGTTTCTTTTGTGCTTGGAGAAGTTGATAACACACTGGAATAGTATTTGAAAGAAGCTTTGTCTAACGCTACTACGGGCATTCTGGCTTTAGTTTGCATGTTTTTCCTAAAATACATCAGCAAATGTACAACAGCAAGGGAGTTATTGGATGCAAATTGTTCCTTGGTCTTGTGTTCACAGAATGAATGATGCCGTTCCTCTTAAACATGTTCAAGTTGCTAACCACATTCCTCATTATCGCTTAGATATTTCGTCATGTAACAGTAACAGTCCACATCTCGTAAAACAGAGGCCTGCACCAGCTCCGTGAAATGATAGGCAAGATTTGCGTCGCTCGCTGAATGTATTATTTGTGCCCGAACAAAGTTGCCCCAAAATATTCTACAACATGACACCAAGAAATGGAAGTATGTGACATATACGAATGGAGAAATCCCTCAACCGGCAAAGAATTGAAGAAGAAGGTAGGCGTTAGCTTATTGAAGGAAGCCTCCTCAAGTTAGTTAGAGCTAAATCAGAAAGACTGGGTGAAGATGCTTCTCCCGAATGCGAGACCAGTTTCTTTATCATTCAGCTAACTCAATAACTGCGACGGTCTGAGCATTCGATATGCTCCAGACATTATAAAAACTGCTCTCTGTGGCCACTGGTCTACTGGCCAGTGTGAAGACGTAATTTGTAGATTTAGAAAAAGCTTTTGACTATGTTGACTGGAATACACTCTTTCCGATCCTGAAGGTAACACGTACAAAATTTAGGGAATGAAAGGTTAGCTACAACTTATACACAGACCAGACTGTGATCCTAAGAGTCGGTGGCCGCGCGGTTTGAGGCGCCATATCAGAATTTGCGCGACCCCTCCCGCAGGAGGTTCGAGTCCTCCCTCGGGCATGGGTGTGTGTTGTTCTTAGTATAAAATAGTTTAAGTAATGTGTAAGTCTAGGGTCCGATGACCTCAGCAGTTTGGTCCCTTGGGAATTCACACACATTTCATTTCATAAGACCAGTTGAGCAGAGTGGATTGCGTCATGAAAAGAAGTTATAACATGCATGGTCAGGCGATGCGGAAGGAAATTGATTAGAAAATGAGACACTAAAAGTAGCAGATGGGTTTTGCTGTTTAGGAAACAAAATAACAGACGATGACCCAAGTAGAGACGATATAAAATGCAGAACAGCCATAACGAGAAAAGAACTCTCAGAAGAAGAAAGTTACTAACATCGAATATAAATTTAAGCGTTAGGAAAACTTCCGTGAAAATTTTTCCCTGGAATGTAGCTTTGTGCATAAGTGAAAGTGGACGATAAACTGTCCAGACAGACGAGAATAGAAGCTTTTGAAGTGTAGCGCTACAGAAAAATCGAGAAAATTAGATTGGTAGATCGGGTAACTAATGAATGGGTACGAATGAATCGGAGAGAAAAGAACTTTGTGACGCAGCTTGATTAACAGAAGGGATCGGATGATAAGACGCATCCTGAGGCACCAGCGAATAGTCAATGAAATCGACATAGGCTGCAGTAGTTCTGCAGAATGCCAACGGCCTTGCCGCGGAGGTAACACCTGTTCCCGTCAGATCACCGACGTCAACCGCTGTCCGGCTTGGCTAGCTACTTGGATGGGTGGCCGTCCGGGTCTACCGAGCACTACTGGCAAGTGGGGTGCACTCAGCCCTTGTGAGGCCAACTTAGGTGTTATTTGACTGAGAAGTAGCGGCTCCGATCACGAAAACAGACAACGGTCGGGAGAGCGGTGTTCTGAGCACATGCCCCTACGTATCCGCTTTCAGTGACGCCTGTCGGCTAAGGATGACACGGCGTTCGGTCGGTACCGTGGGCTTTCCTAGGCCTATTCGGACGGCGTTTGTTAGTTTAGTTCTGCAGAGATGAAGAGGTTTTTTCACAGGATAGAATAATATTGAGACCTGCCTATATCAGTATTATTTGGTCTGCGAGTCCAGTGTCTTCTACAGCTGCACCACCTCGTTCAGTAAGAAAATAAAAAATCAAGGCAGAACATCCATACTACGAACTGAGAGGTTAGTAGAAAAATGGTTCAAATGGTTCTGAGCACTATGGGACTTAACTGCCGAGGTCATCAGTCCCCTAGAACTTACAACTACTTCAATCTAACTAACCTAAGGACATCACACACGTCCATGCCCGAGGCAGGATTCGAACCTGCGACCGTAGCGGTCGCGCGGCTTCAGACTGTAGCGCCTAGAACCGCTCGGTCACTCCGGCCGGCAGAGGTTAGTAGAATGAACTCCAGTAGCTATGACCGAAAGGTCAGAGAAGAACGTTTCTATCAACAAGGTGTAGCCTTTAGTGAACGACGATGTGTGGCTTTAAACATGTAGGGGGGTAGAAGTTTCACAACTTAGAAGTGCGGCCGTCATTCATTACCTAACATTATGGAAAGGAAGGATGATCTGGGTTTAACGCCCCGTCGATGACAAGATGATTGTACATGTTGCACAATCTCAGATTCTGGAGAGATGGGGAAAGTTATCGGCCGTGTCCTCTGACAGGGACCATTCTGACGTTCATCTAAAGCTTCATAGGGAAACCACGTTGGAAAACTAAAATCTGGATCACCAGATTGGGATTTTAACAACTGTCATTCCAAATATGAGTCCAGTGAGTTACCATTGTGCCACCTTGATTGCTTTTTACATTATTGTTGATGTTAACCATCATTTTAAAACTCTCTAGCTCAACTGAACTACTTGTAATTGTTTCTTTACTCATGATATGCTGATTGAACAACTAGCGCAAAGGGAACTCATAAACTGTCAGAATTCTTCATTATCAGTTGTAATGTTACAGTATTTTATTTCGTTTTGATTATCGCATACGATCGTAAGATAATTGTGTAATGACCACGAAACTAGGCGATTACGCACAATTGCATAAAATAATCAAATTTCCGTGTTACCTCCGATACGTTTCCGAAGGCAGATTTTTCCGATCGAAGAAACAAATTTCGCTGGCTGAAACTGTAAACCAACATAACTAGAAATTACTTTCTTCTAGGACTCCAACTTTATTGGAAATGAGGGTCGTGCTGTAACATGAATTGTAATGTACTGTACAGGATGCCCCACGTAACTTGCACGTAACGAATGCCCCAGCTATTGAAGAGCCCGCTCACTGTGAAACTCTGCCAAGCGAACCGTATCACACCTGTTGCACACGAGAATTCCAGTGCACTACACTTGAATAACACGATACCAGAAGACATGAATGAAAGCTGAATGGTAAAAGTTTGTAAATTACTACCTCTCCATTGAAAGGTTGTTTCCACCCTCTGCCTCGTGTGAGACGTCGAGTAGAGGTTATGTAACTTCATAAAAATTCGTGTACCAAATTCTCTCTGATCTTTGGAGAGCGCCTGGAATTTTGTGTGAAATAATACCAAATTAAGTTTCTAAATAAAGCGCACACATTTATCCACAGATCTGACAGTTAACCATAAAAATTAAGAAGAAAGTTTTGTACGTGACAATACTTGTTAACGTTGTGCTTTTGAATGTAGTTTAAACACGCAAAACTACAAAAGCTGTCCCTAACCAGTCACTTAAATCTGTATTTGTAGTCATGACTCGTTTGGTAGTCTCAGCTCCGCATGCAGGAGATAGTCTGGGATTTTAATTCGTCAGTATAGCTTTCATCAGGGCAATGCTGTGTGACGTGATTTTTGTTCAGTCAACTTTGTGAGCTAGGCACACGAACTTAACAATTTTCAGCTGAAATGATTAGTGTTAAAGGTACCTCGGTAGTACAAAACACAGAAATATAACAGAAAGGAAGTTCGGGTTTAAAGCCCCTTTTGACTACGTGGCTACTAGAGAGGGGACCCAGACTCAGCTTGCAAAGGATGGGCAAGGAAATCCGCCCCCCCACCTCCCCCCATCCAAGAGTAAGTGTCGCAGTATTCCGTTTAGTTATTTAGAGAAGTGTAGGGCTGACAGAGACTTAAATCCCGCCCCTCAAGATTATGACACCAGTGCTCTATCTCGTGCTTCTGGAAATGATGTATTGAAACACACAAAGCGGCGCCTGAGTGTCGTCTGTGTGGAGAAGGGGGCGACAAGGACATCCTCTGAACGGAAGTCACGTAAGCAGGGGTAATGAGTGATGGTGTGTGAAGAATGAAAATAATAATCCGAATTAAATGTTTGTCCACAAAGAGGTGAGTCGCAGACGCTGACACAGTGAAACTTTCTACACTGAATTGCTTCACCGATACGAAAAGTAGTGGACTTTGTAACTTCCAATGAAAATATATCGGACGATATTTTACTTCTGTGTGCAGCCAAGCGCCGCAGTATTCTGTAATAGAATATTTTCTTTCCAAAATGAGATTACATGCAACTAGGACACTTTCAAGCTATGGGACATGATTTGTTCAATGGATAATGAATGAGACTGCCTACAACTGTTGTTCATAAATTCAAATTATAAATTTGTAATTTCTTTACTTAACATGGTGACAAATTTTGAAATTCTGTTGTTAAATCGACTTAAATTCCATCACTGAAGTTTCGAGAGTGTGAAAACAACACAGATTCTAAATTTCGATAAATGTGCTTTCTTAAGAGGAAAAAAAAAAGCGCCGAGACTGTTGTGGAAAACGATTTTGTTCCGCCAGAAGACGAGCGAGTGCCTTCAAAACTTGCGTTGCTTTAAAAAAATAAAGAAATTATCATATAAGAAACAATGATGTATCATTTTTCATTCGCTCTTGTTGTCATGAAATCGCATAGCTTCTACAAATTTTGGCTGCAAACAAAAAATTTCCGCATTGTTGGTGCAATTCATGCAGTATTTCGATATTATCACGTAAATGGAATTCCCTGTTTATCTTCGGAAGCATAATTTCAAATGAAGAAACAATTTTGAATGACCTTCAACTGTTTAATGCAACACAACACGTTCATTGTTAAATGGAGCTTTGTTCCAATGTCATTCCAGTCTTCACAAAATACCGCCCATTAAATCTGTTCCTGAATATCAGTTGGCATTTTTGTGTATAAAGTTGCGTTCGTGTTTGCGCAGTTGTATGGTTGTTCATAAACATATTGTACAAAAAAATCAGTCACGCTAGAAGACATACCGCGAATAGGCCTACTGTGTAACACCGTCTCAGCATAGCAGCGCCCTCACACTGAGGCCATGAGGCCAATATAGTGTTGAGCTAGCAACAGCTCTGCCCCAGTTCGCGACCTCAGCTACAGCAGTCAACATCATCGAGTGTTAAAGTTTCAGATGGACGCATAATTTCGTCAGTGTTGAACATTGTACCTCAAGAGAACAGTTTGTTAATTAGTACCTCAAGTGATGCCTTGCTAGTCCATGACAGATGTAAATTATTCTGTACTCCTGTGGAAAAGGAGTGAGTCAAAGTTAAGTAAATCTTTTATTCAATTATGTAATAAAGTGAACTAACATTTCATGTAATCTAGTACGATGAGTCTTCTCCCAGAGCAATCAAAGTAGTAGTTTCGCCTGGTCACAACATTTTGCGTTCCAATAAAGGCGCGGGAGGTGTCTACGCGCCCTTGTTTTTGTTGAGGAACCGAGGTGTGTTGGACAAAATTTGCAAATGCTTTTGTCTTCTTCAAAATACTCATCTACATTGACACGGATACTCTGCAAATCACAATTAATTGCCTGGCAGAGGGTTCATCGAACCACCTTCACAATAATTCTCTATTATTCCATTCTGAAATAACACGCAGAAAAAACGAACACCTATATCTTTCCGTGCGAGCTCTGATTTCCCTATTTTAATCTGATGACCGTTTGCGGCTGGTCCCGACGGAGGTTCGAGTCCTCCATCGGGCATGGGTGTGTGTGTGTGTGTGTTTGTCCATAGGATAATTTAGGTTAAGTAGTGTGTAAGCTTAGGAACTGATGACCTTAGCAGTTAAGCCCCATAAGATTTCACACACATTTAAACCTTTTTTTTGGTGACCGTTCCTCCCTATGTAGGTTGGCGTCAACAAAATATTTTCACATTCGGAGGAGAAAGTTGGTGATTGAAATTTCGTGAGAATGTCCCGCCGCAAAGAAAAACGTCTTTGTTTTAATGCATCCACCCCAACTCCTGTATCATGTCCGTGACACTCTCTCCCCTGTTTCGGGATAATACAAAACGACTGCTCTTCTTTGAACTTTCCGGATGTACTCCGTTATCCTATTTGGTAAGGACCCCAGACCGCGCAGCAGTACTCCAACCGAGGACGGACTTGCGTCGTGCACGCAGTCTGTTTAGTACATCTGTTACATTTTTTAAGTGTTCTGCCAGTAAAACTCAGTCTGTGGTTTGCTTTCCCCGCAGTGGTTAGCACCCTCGACTCGCATTCGGAGGACGAGGGTTCAATAGCGCGTCCGGCCATCCTGATTTAGGTTTTCCGTGATTTCCCTAAATCGCTCCAGGCAAATTCCGGGATGGTACCTTTGAAGGGGCACGGCCGACTTCCTTCCCCATCCTTCCCTAATCCGATGAGACCGATGACCTCGCTGTCTGGTCTCCTCCCCAATCCAGAGTTATATTTTCTGTGGTTTCTGTGAGTCATATACGATTAATGCTGGAAGGTAGTTTGCAAAGGAAACAGGCGATTTCCTTCCCTCGTCTTATCCAGTCCGAATTGAGGTCCCCCTACAATGACCTCATCGTCCATGGGACCTTAAACTCTAATCTTCCTTCCTTATCTCTAATTTTTTAAGTTCTGTAATATTTCGCTATATACGGGTCCCTATGTGAAATCCCTGCACCATTCGACTGACAAACTGCTGATGTGAGATACTAATGGTCACACACAGTGCTGGAGAGATGTAAAATCTCACAGCACGTCTGTCCTGCCACCTCACGACTAACATGTTAGATTCCCTTACCTTACAAGGAGTGTCATCTATAAACGACAATGCAAGATATGCGAAGGAAAATGGAACCCCAAGCACTGGAAGTAACAAAAATTTATTTTATTTCTTGGCTTTTATTGAGATATTTATTGAACAGGACGTCAGTATTGGTGAAACAATGTAATAAAATACGTCGCGGTATATACACGACCTAATGAAAGGATACAAAACACGATAATAAATCACGAAAAAAACAGCAAAATAAAAATGGCTCTGAGCACTATGGGACTTAATTGCTGAGGTCATCAGTCCCCTAGAACTTAGAACTACTTAAACCTAACTAACCTAAGGACATCACACACATCCATGCCCGAGGCAGGATTCGAACCTGCGACCGTAGCGGTCGCGCGGTTCCAGACTGTAGCGCCTAGAACCGCTCGGCCACCCCGGCCGGCAGCAAAATAAAAATAATACTGAAAACAACAACAACAACAAAAGTAACGGTAATAGTATACAATTTGGTTTCTTTTACACGTCTCAATTAAAGAAAAGTAAACGATAAGATTCCAGCTATGGACTAGTAGTTGGAACCGACCTGTATTCATCTCGATGATTTTAAAAACTATGGAAAACACAAATCTGGGTATCTGGCTAAGGTAAACAAACCTGCTTCCTTTATACGCCAATAGAAACAGTGTTGTCCATTTCATTTCCCTATCTCGCGCAGAGAAGAAGCCAACGGGAGAAATCATTGGACCATCATGCACTGAAGCTCTGTTCAACCGTCGTCTGATCGTTTGAATTTTGATTTGCATATATTCCATAAACAATTTCATTTAACTGCCAGAATGTTACTTCGATGAAGCCACTCCGGATTCTTTCCCTCGTCATCATTCTTCTTCGATGGTGTTCATTACCTATCGATCTTGACGTCACCGAGACTTTTACAGCGTAACCCTACCGCGGAACCAACTCCACACCTGCTTTTTAATCTGTCGTTCTTAAACTACCGCTAACTGTACCTTTATTGAGAATCACGACGGACAATAAAGGCTCTCTTTTATACAGCACAGGCGCTGGCAGAGGCGCCGTGACATATTGGCTGTCGCTGTGGCAGATCACAATACGATACGCAATTTCGATGTCGGAGGGCGGGGGCCCGCTGAATGAAAGCGCAGTGCGCCTCAGTTTCCGCTCCGTTAAACCGAATGGGATTGTCGGAGAAATGTGACAGGCGTATCAAGCGAGCCGCTTCGCCGATGCACAGCGTAGAGCCGGAGGCATATTGTCGTCGAGACGGGCTGTTTCTGAATCATTTCATTTCGAACCGCAGAGCCGAGTTGAGGACGCAGCAGAAAGAAAGGCGTGCTCTTCTACCGGAGCGCGCATTCAGTCAGCAGTAATGAGGACAGTACTTTTTTTCTTTTTTGCTTATTCTTTATGCGTGTAGTGTAAAGACTGAAACGTCTATTGAGGGAGCATGTCAAAAAGATGCGGGCTGCACACCGCAGTAGCGCTGTGTTGCCCCAAAGTAAAGTTCGTAGTCTTGCAGTATTTCGACGGAAGACATACGAGATTTTTACTCAGAGATTTTCTTTGCAGTGTGGAATACTCGCGGCGAATCCTCGACATATGTTCTAAGTTATCACCGCACAGTGATAAGTTTTAGACACATTCTCCACGCAATCTCCGTCACTTACGAAGATCAGCATAATTCATTATGGTGATGATGTCACAGTTATTGTTGAGAGTCTGCGTCTGTTTTCGATGTAGCATTTATGTAATTTGAGATGTCTGGTATACCTCGTTTGCGGAGGAAATGTAATTCACTGTGGAATCAGAGATGATGTAGAAGAATATTTCCAACTGGCATTCCTTGCAATTTTTTTATTAATTTACAAATTACATCCTATGTTATACAGGGTGGAACGGGTATAAATGCAGATATTTCTGTTGGTGACTGAGAACGGCGTACTGAACAATACTACATCTGTACTTACGTCATTTGCAAACTGATAATTATAGCCATTACAAGTCGCAGGTTTTTAGGTTGATTGGTGCCTCTAAGTATGTGTGGGAAGAACATCTCATTAATATTTATTTTTCCCATGCGCAGCATGTCAGGTGTTGAAGTGTGGACGTGCGAACACAAAATAATTAGTCTACACTGATAGGCGTAGTCCACCTAGTGTGTAGTTACAACCATGCAAAAAACATTAGGTCGCAAAGTTTGTAATGTATTTGTTCGTAAGACTGTTCGACACACAGAAAAACAACCAAGACACTGATGTGTGTATATATTAAGGAGGGATGTTCGCGAAGAACACACATTGTTTAAAAGATGCACCAAATCCACAATTCTGAAGATACGGCAATGAAATTTTGTACCATGCTTTACATGTAATATCACATTTACTGTTAAGTTCCTTGGATTATATATACCTAACTTTCTTTTTACGGAATTGAAAAATTTTAATTTGAAAAAATAATATACGCACCTTTTTGTCTATTCAAGAGATTTCTACATTTTCTCGGTTTTATGCTGTAGTTTGGTACTTATTTTCTGATAGCGGCTATCGAGACGAATCCAATGATGTGTAACAGTAAGGTCTTTGAAGATCAACGAAGGTAAAAAGGTGGCATAACGTCCATTTACAGAAGGTGTTCGAAGTGATGACCATTTGTATCAATGTAGTGCTGCAATCTTCTTATCATGGAGTGTGCGGTATTTATAAACAATGTTTTTTCACGAATCCCCACAAGAAAAAAACCAGGGGCGTCAAGTCTGGCGAACGAGCTGGCCACGACAAATCTCCTCCACGTCTAATCCAGCGATTTGTCTCTGCAACTCTTTTCTAGCCATTAGCGAAAAATGTGCTGGACACCCATCGTGTTGATACCACATTCTTCTCCTTGTTCGTAAAGGTATTTCTTCCAATAACAGACCTAATGTTTCTTGCAGAAATGTAGTGTACTTCCTACCATTAAGGTCTCCTTCGATGAAATATGGGCCTATAATTCTGTCCTCCAGAATCCCACACCATACATTCACCGACCACGGTTTTTGGTTCAAAATGGCTCTGAGCACTATGGGACTCAACTGCTGTGGTCGTAAGTCCCCTAGAACTTAGAACTACTTAAACCTAACTAACCTAAGGACAGCACACAACACCCAGCCATCACGAGGCAGAGAAAATCCCTGACCCACGGTTTTTGGTGTGCAGCTTGCCGCAGCCAACATGGAATTTCAGTTGCCCAATAATGCATGTTATGCAAATTAACATTTCCATGGTTCTTGAATATAGCCTCGTCAGTAAATAAAATCAAATTATTAAGTGTGTCATCCCTCTGAATCTGAAATTGAACCCATCGGCAGAATTCAATGCGACGCATACAATCCATACCAGTTAATTCCTGGTGAAGACTGATATGATAAGGATGATATTTATGGTGATGCAGAACACGAAGATTCCCTTGCGATTTGACGCGAACTGACAAGGATCTCTAGCCACAGTGGCATGAGTACCAGTTTCCGTTTCCTCGTTAGTAACTTTCCTTTATCGGATATGGTTCCGATGCGTTCAAGATCCACTTGTTTTCAATTTATCATACAAATATTTGAATGTACGACGTGTAGGGTGAGTACGTTGAGGATATCTTTCAGCGTATAAGTCTCTAGCTCTCAATGAATTTCGTTGGCATTCTCAGTAAATGAGAATCATATCCACTTGTTCTTCGAAGGAACACATCATTCACATTCTCCTGATTCGACGCTACTAGTCTTACCGTTCCTATTAGTGTTGCGTTCCGAAACTGTCGAATGATGTTTACATGTCAATGGCACGTTAGATGGATACGCCATATTCGGCAAATATTTACTATTTGCACGATGTACGAGAGACAATTGTCAGAGCATGTGCTTCGGTAATTACCGAAGTGATAAGCAATATCACTCAATCCATGATAAGAAGATTGCAACATTGCATTGATACCAATGGTCATCACTTCGAACACCTTCTGTAAATGGACGTTCATCCCACCTTTTTGGCCTTCGTTGACCTTCAAAGACCATACTGTTACATATCATTGGATTCGTCTCGATAGCTGCTATCAGAAAATAAGTACCAAACTATAGCATCCCATTTAAAAAAAAAAAGTTGACCTTCATGTCTCTGACGCGATCCCACCTAGCAACAAAAAACCAACGTCGTATTATGGCCCCCGTTGACCCAGGCAACGTTCGTCCCATAAACGTTTCAGCTACTGTCATCCTTTCGGAGTTATTCTAGGTGGCAATAGTTAGTGATTCACCTTGTAGAATGTCCCATGCGTAGCTCCAACTACCATTCCGCATTCAAAGGCTGTATATTCCAGTCGTGAGCCGATAATCTCGTCGAAAACCTTTTCACATGAATCATCCGAGTACAAATGACAGCTCCGGGGATTCACTGCCCTTACATTTGTCTACGTGATGGTACTGCCATCTGTAAATGTGCATGTCACTATCCCAAGACTTTTGTCACCTTGGTGTAGAGCGATCAGCTATAGACTATTAAAAATGTTCACGACCACATTCAACAGCTACGCTGTTATGCAAGCGTATTTCCAAATAACGTCAGATGTTATTAATAAATTGAACCTTTTTTATGGGCATGCGTATACATGATTTAACAAAGTGAGTTCTTCAGTATATCGTTTCAGATCTGAATTCTTGCCTACGCCGACATTGTATACATTCGTTTAATGTGAACTTAGCTGCAAGTGAATTCTGACAGTTTTCCCGGAGAAACCGAATGACAACGCTTCCGGTTGTGTTCGTTCTCGCTGTTTCCTCGAACAGCAGCTTATGAGTGAGAGGTCACATCTGATGATGCAAGACTAGGCCACATCCGCTGTAGCCGCAACTCGCCGCCTCGCTGAATCACGGCCTCTGCGGAACGTTTCTCGCTGTCGAAGGTCGCCCAGCTGACTTTCGGTTCGTAGAATGCATGTGTATCGTGCACCAGTCATCGGGTACGGACGTGGCGCCAAATGTTGGGTACGTGGTCTAGGTGACTGTAATTCGCAAGGCCGTCTAGTTGTATTGTATTGTATATTGACCGGGGACCTAGAAACGACGGAGATGCTCCGTCCCCGCCGTAGCCGCAGTGGTCCACAACTCCACGACGACTACCGCAGTCCACTTCACCCCTCCGCCGCCCCATACCGAACCCAGGGTTATAAGGCCGTCCAGTTACTCAGAGCTAGTTTTCACCGAAAGTCAGTGTTTCCTAGGTCCAAAATGCATCAATTTTTCGTCGTAGTCCTCCCTTTTAGGACAATAAACTTAATCTATTGTTTTGCTTTCGGCCAGCAACCACCTGATGTGGCATCCGCTTTTGCACAGCGTTCTCTCATGTCTTCAAATTGAATGAACGGCACTCTTTATTCTACTGTCAGCTATTTGATTTTTCAGTCGTACAATTCAGGAATGTGCACTTTCTTGAAGTTTTCATCCGTGGTTCTGATTTTAGAACGTATGTCGCAAAGATGGTCGCATCTTCAGGAATAGTACAGTCACGCAGAATCCAGCCAATCATACGTTATCTATTCATCAGCTTTGGAAGCATTTCCGTTGCTGATAAACTGTCCAAAACAGCGACTTTTGTGACTGTGGAGTACTTCAATTTATCCAGTGGAACGAAACACACTCTGCCGGCCAGTGTGGTCGAGCGGTTCTAGGCGCTTCAGTTTGGAAGCGCGCGACCGCTACGTCGCAGGTTCGAATCCTGCCTCGGGCATGGATGTGTGTGATGTCCTTAGGTTGGATAGGTTTAAGTAGTTCTAAGTTCTACGGGACTGATGACCTCAGATGTTGAGTCCCATAGTGCTCAGAGCCATTTGAACCATTTTTTAAACACACTCTACAAGGTTACATTAAATGCCGTAGAAAGTAATTCAAGTCGACACTTGACTTTCGCTATTCTGCATTGTGCACCAGCGTAACAAAATAACGATTCTTTGAAATCAACGCCATATATAAACCAGGCACGGGCTTTCTCCCCTTGTCGTCGTATGCGATCAGACGCCAAAAGTCATACATTGCAGTTCACTTCAAACACCCCAGGCATGTAGCTAATAGCTTGTTCCTCTAAATTCTAATGCAGTGAAGGCGAGGTTTACTTTTAATCTCCCATAAACATAATGAATACTTATTTCTGGGTTACTGGGCGAATTAACCTGTCCTGAAATCAAACACCGTTTCGTGCCGTTGACGTTCATTGAGGGCAAAGTTGGGACTCTTGAGTTGACCAGTACAGCAATATAGCTAAGATTCTTCGAACTACGACGCATTGCTTTGTGGACGTGAGCAAGATCATGCTGACAAGGAAAATTTCAGATTCCAAACTGTTGACGTAAGGTGGGAAGTAGGTTCTTATATTGTTTCCATAGGCACCTGCGTTCATTTTTCAATCGACGGGGGGTAAAACAGCCCCACACCATCACACCATCTCTACAGAACTCCGTTGTCTTTATATCAAATTCCTGTAAATAGTGATCGCCAAGAAACTGCGAGAATACAACATGTCAGCCTGAGTGCTGTATCGTGTACTGTGACCCACCGTTCCACAAAACAAAACTGCTCTACACATTAGTGACGTGTCGACGACATGCATTTGTTTTTGTGATCATCTCCTTCTGGACAACAGTACGATCACAAAAGGCGAGTCATATCTCCTCTTGACAGGTACTCCCTCCACTGATCTGTGAATGGAGTAATTAGTAACAGCTGATAAATACGCTTCAGATGGCTGTTACAGTGTCGGACGCTTTATGGATCGGCGGCCAGAATTAGTTTACCTCTTATACCTTGGAAAGTCACCAATGGGTGAAATACTTCCATGACTTTTCCGTTAAATAATTACATTGCTAGAACTGGAGTTGGGCGCACATAACATGGGAAATTCTCATGTACAACGACGAAACTAGTGGATCGCAGCACTGGAGCCTCGTTCGAACTGATTTGAATCGGTGTCGCGGATTCATTCCGACAGTAAACACGTGCATGAACTTGACGCATTGTTTCTGTACTCATATACATTTTACATCTGTACGTCGCCACAAGCCACCGTACGGTGTGTACCGGAGGTGCGCCTCTAATGACCCCGTTGTGGACGGGTCGTTGAACACAAAGCTTCCTTCCTTTTTTGTACCAGAGGATGCATAGTGTAGTAGTCCCATTTCATCCTCTCCCCCTGCCCCCTATTACTATTACCCTCCTTGTTCTGCTTTCAGAAGGCACGTGGAAAGAAAGACTGTCTGTACACCACTGTATACACACGACTTTTCTAACTGTAACGCTATGATCATATACAGGGTGGTCCATTGATCGTGACCGGGCCAAATATCTCAAGAAATAAGCGTCAAACGAAAAAACTACAAAGAACGAAACTTGTCTGGCTTGAAGGGGGGAACCAGATGGCGCTATGGTTGGCCCGCTGGATGGCGCTGCCATAGGTCAAACGGATATGAACTGCGTTTTAAAAAAAATAGGAACCCCCATTTTTTATTACATAATCGTGTGGTACGTAAAGAAATATGCATGTTTTAGTTGGACCACTTTTTACGCTTTGTGATAGATGGCGCTGTAATTGTCACAAACATATGACTCACAATTTTAGACGAACAGTTGGTAACAGGTAGGTTTTTAAAATTAAAATACAGAACGTAGGTATGTTTCAACATTTTATTTCGGTTGTTCCAAAGTGATACATACACCTTTGTGAACTTATCATTTCTGAGAACGCATGCTGTTACAGCGTGATTACCTGTAAATACTACATTAATGCAATAAATGCTCAAAATGATGTCTGTCAACCTCAACGCATTTGGCAATACGTGTAATGACATTCCTCTCAACAGCGAGTAGTTCGCCTTCCGTAATGTTCGCACATGCATTGACACTGCGCTGACGCATGTTGTCAGGCGTTGTCGGTGGATCACGATAGCAAATATCCTTCAACTTCCCCACAGAAAGAAAACCGGGGACGTCAGATCCGGTGAACGTGCGGGCCATGCTTCGACGACCAATCCACCTGTCATGAAATATGCTATTCAATACCGCTTCAACCGCAAGCGAGCTATGTGCCGGACATCCATCATGTTGGAAGTACATCGCCATTCTGTCATGCAGTGCAACATCTTGCAGTAACATCGGTAGAACATTACGTAGGAAGTCAGCATGCATTGCACCATTTAGATTGCCATCGATAAAATGGGGGCCAATTATCCTTCCTCCCATAATTCCCCATCATACATTAACCCGCCAAGGTCGCTGATGTTCCACTTGTCGCAGCCATCATGGATTTTCCGTTGCCCTATAGTGCATATTATGCCGGTTTACGTCACCGCTGTTTGTGAATGACGCTTTGTCGCTAAATAGAACGCGTGCAAAAAATCTGTCATCGTCCGGTAATTTCTCTTGTGCCCAGTGGCAGAACTGTACATTACGTTCAAAGTCGTCGTCATGCAATTCCTGGTGCATAGAAATATGGTACGGGTGCAATAGATGTTATGTAGCATTTTCAACACCGACGTTTTTGAGATTCCCGATTCTCGCGCATATTGTCTGCTACTGATGTGCGGATTAGCAGCGACAACAGCTAAAACACCTACTTGGGCATTATCATTATTTGCAGGTCGTGGTTGACGTTTCACATGTGGCTGAACACTTGCTGTTTCCTTAAATAACGTAACTATGCGGCGAACGGTCCGGATGCTTGGATGATGTCTTCCAGGATGCCGAGCAGTATACATAGCGCACGCCCGTTGGGCATTTTGATCACAATAGCCATACATCAACACGATATCGATCTTTTCCGCAATTGGTAAACGGTCCATTTTAACACAGGTAATTTATCACGAAGCAAATACCCTCCGCACTGTCGGAATCTTACGTGATACCACGTACTTATAAGTTTGTGACTATTACAGCGCCACCTATCACAAAGCGAAAAAAGTGGTCCAACTAAAACATTCATATTTCTTTCCGTACAACACGAATATGTAATAATAAAATGGGGGTTCCTATTTTTAAAAAACGCAGTTGATATCCATTTGACCTATGGCAGCGCCATCTAGCGGGCCAACCATAGCGCCATCTGATTTCCCCCCTTCAAGCTAGACGAGTTTCGTTCTTTGTAGTTCTTTCGTTTGATGCTTATTTCGTGAGATATTTGGCCCGGTCACTATCAATGGACCACCCTGTATACTGGGTTATTCATAAGTACAGAGTGATTACAATTAAACTTTCGCTACTTGAGCCAGCGTAGACGGAAAACTATTTTCTGTATGGGTACTAAACTTCATAAGAATTAGGATTTGCGTTGTGGGCAGCGTTAGCGTCAAGAGTTGCCGTTAGGCGCCGGTATTTGTACGGCGACGTAGGGTTGAAACACAAGCTTCAGAGTGCATTACTATTACATATAGTCAAAATGGGTCTGAACAAGGTGAGCAGTGTTCCGGCGTAACGACAAGCGCCGGCGCGAAGATCAAGAACGATACAGCAGAGGGGGCTGAGAGACGATTTCGGCCAATAGGACGCTGACTAGGACGACACCACGACAGGAGCGGCATCTACACGAGAGAATAAAAGCGACGCGCCGCCTAGCCAAGGCCGCACTAGCAGAGCAGTGATATTAACGACAGCACTGGCTTACGAACTGGTGTGATTAGATTGTGTGGAAATTGTATATTTCGAAGCACATTGATTATTTGAATGTCGTCAATTGCTTGCGACATCACCTCGTAAATACGCAAGTTAAGTATTGTCAGTTCGGTTACTGGAATAAAATCCAGTAATACGATTTGCTTGTATGTTGTCTAGCTATCCGAGAAACATCTTCATAGGCCCACACGAGTGGGCAGGAGTCCACAAGCAGGACTTTATTTGAGAATCTGTTTTATCAAAACGGCAGCAATAGTGCTACTGCTCTTAGCGAGTATCGACGCATTAAAGGAATGTGGAGAGGATCTCTCTTTCCGCGGCGGAGTTGAAGAACACGCTTCGCAAATTCGAATTAAATGGCGACTTGAGAATTGCTCCTGGGAGAGGCCGACGGTCAGTTGCGCCATATGTTGTTGAAGAAGCTCCTGTTGCCACGGCTGAGAATGCTGGATGCAATGTGCGACCTTCAAGCAGTGCACGAACTATATCACGACAGCTAAACGCCGGCCGCTGGTGGTCGAGCGGTTCTAGGCGCTTCAGTCTGGAACCGCGCGACCGCTACGGTCGCAGGTTCGAATCCTGCCTCGGGCATGGACGTGTGTGATGTCCTTAGGTTAGTTAGGTTTAAAAAGTTCTAAGTTCTAGGGGACTGATGACCTCAGATGTTAAGTCCCATAGTGCTCAGAGCCATTTGAACCATTTGACAGCTAAACATTCCATTGTCGACTGTTCGAAAAGTGCTACTAACAATTGTGAAATGGTATCTCTAACGCCGTTCTAGTCAGTCGCGGATGCAGATGGTCGTCACATTGAGCAACGATTGTAAGCTGGAATGTAAACATGGTACGCAAATAACAAATGTTTCCCACTCATATGGAAATTAAAGCGTGTTGCTTTCAATGGTTTATCCGGTATTTCTCTCCCGCACCTCCTTACAAAGTTTTATTGTCCTACGATTACTCTTTTTTTTTCACGGGGCTCTCTCGAGTAGCGGAAGTTCAGTACAACCACCCTTTACCACTGACTCCATTGACAAATCGTTTTTAACGTCAGACCCATAGCTTAGGCCTAATGTCTCACACACAGTGATTTTAGTGGTGTGTGCTGAGACTGTTTCCACAGAGAGTAGACTCTAACCTAAAATATAAAACAACACAGCTAACGCAAGATATAATTGTACGTTACTACTGTACAAATATCACAATCCTCCTTGTCACCTTTCTATAACAACTACTACTACATCTCCAAGCCCTTTAGCGCAGAGCGCAAAGTTGTCAGCGGTATAAGATGGGTTACATTAGACTGAAGAACTTCCGTAAAAACAGTGTGTCAGCGAAATTTAAAAAAAGAATCAAAATGTTTATTTGGTATTATATAATTTAAAACTGTATGTTCGCTGTGATATAGGGAGTAATACAGTTTATGATACGCTGATTCTTGATGGATGCGTAATTTCCATGTTCGTCAATAGTTACGTCATTTCTAGTGAGGAATTTGCACACTGTTGTGTGATGGCTGTGATATGATATAATATTCTCTATGTTTTTATCTCTTCATCACACATTTTTCCTCCACAGGGCACTTTAAACTAAATTTCAAGTAATCGAATGACCGAAGTAAACATGAATTTTATCTTTAATTTAAGCCCGCTATTCTGTTCGGGTCTATACGACCTGAAATGGTTATAAATTTTGTTTCTTATTGTTTAAATATCAAAATAACTTTATGAAATATGGTGTCTTTGTCTGAAAATGCAAGGGCAGTATGTGGTTTAAAAAGTTTTAAAATATTTTAAGTCATCTGGTCACAAACGTTAAGAGTTACGTATGTAATGTTCGGGTTAGTGTGAATATGATTACTCTAAAGTCAAATACTTTCTGGTCGTCTCATATTTAATGCCGTAATGGTTTTCATTGTGCATATTTACTCTCAACATTCAACACGTCAACAAAGGCGCTGCATTTACAACAATGGAGTTGTCATTACGACTTGTCAACTGTTCGAATTATCCATTGCTTCCGCTCAGTTTGTGTTCTCCATCGTTTGTGATCAGTCTGAACTGTGACGTCATGGCTGAGTTGGAAGAATTAATAAATAGCTAAATAGACGAAGGATCACTTTCCGAGTTCGAAGATCATGTCAGCAATGCATCTGAAAGCGAGTGTTCTGATGACACTAAGGACAGTAACTCGCCGCAATCCGCAGTATCCGGGAGAAGTGGTTAGAAGTCATTTCTAAACTGCACAAACCAGAGGAAAATGTGACCGTCGACGAGCAGCGGGTAGCATTTAGAGGCCGCTGTCCATTCAAGCAAATCGGAAAAGTATGGGATCAAGATATGGAGTCTGTGTGACAGCAAATCTTCATATGTACTGAACGCCCAAATTTATACAGGAACGGAGAGTGGAGCGGCACCAGAAAAAATCGGGAAACGAGAGTAGTTGCTGATCTTACCTCTGATTTGCGAGGTCAGAATGTAACATGTGACAATTTTTTTACATCATAAATTTGGGACAGCTGCTCCTGAATAGGAAACTGATAATGTTAGGAAAGCCGGCCGCGGTGGCAAAGCGGTTCTACGTGCTTCAGTCCGGAACGGCGCTGCTGCTACGGTCGCAGGTTCGAATCCTGCCTCGGGCATGGATGTGTGTGGTCCTTAGGTTAGTTAGGTTTAAGTAGTTCTATGTCTAGGGGATTGGTGACCTCAGATGTTAAGTCCCATAGTGCTTAGAGCCATTTGAACAATTTTGTTAGGAACCATACGTAAAAATAAGCCAGAGCTTCCACAAAATATGACCGACAGGGAGGTTCATAACTCTTGGTTTTACTTCACAAATGACACTACGGTGGTCAGTTATACTCCTCAGAGAAATAAGAATCTTGTACTAACGAGCACTCTCCACCATGGTGGGGAAGTAAGTGACAGGGCTGATAAGAAGCCAAAAATGACTTTAGATTATAATTCAACAAAAGGGGCTATAGACACATTCGATCAGATAACAGGTACATATACATGCAAACGAAAAACCAGTAGATGGAATATAATAGTTTGCTACAACACTCTTGATGTTGCAGCTTATAATGCATATGTCTTGTGAACTTCGATTGACCCTAACAGGAATGCAAGAAAATTGACTAGAAGCAGAACAGTTTTGGAGGAACTTGGAAAGTCACTGGTTGCAGAGCACATTGCATCAGGGAAGCATTTTACAAGGATACAAGATTCTTTGAGAATGGTCAGGAGCGTCGAAGACCTTGAAGGAGTGGAAGGAGTGGCAGAGGTGGCTAAATCAGTAACAAATGGCTTGGTTCAAATGGCTCTGAGCACTATGGGACTTAACATCTATGGTCATCAGTCCCCTAGAACTTAGAACTACTTAAACCTAACTAACCTAAGGACAGCACACAACACCCAGTCATCACGAGGCAGAGAAAATCCCTGACCCCGCCGGGAATCGAGCCCGGGAACCCGGGCGTGGGAAGCGAGAACGCTACCGCACGACCAAGAGCTGCGGACAGATCAGTAACAACAAGAAACTCTACTAAACGTGTACGCTGTAAGTTCTGTCCTTCAAGCAATGACAATAAAACAAACACGTTGTGTGGAAAGTGTAATAAACATGTATGCAAAACGCACGTCACCTACTTGTGTGCAAACTGCAGTGAGTAAGAAGGAAAGAAAGTGATATGGGCAGAGGGACAGATGGTTGTTGGGAATGACTTTTTGGTGGAAATATCTGTATAATGTATCCCGCATAAATATTAAAATAATAAATTTTCTTTAGTGAAGTTCTGTGTATCATTATTATTATTATTATTATACTCATTAACAACATACTGTAATATAATAATAACGTCGATGGCTTACAACTGTACGAAAAGTACATATCAGTAGAAGTTTTACCAGCATTTTATTATGTCGCGTCATATTGACCCGAACAGTGCATTTGCATAGTGAAAGTGAACAGAACAGCAGGGTCAAATAAAATCGAAAAACGTAATACGATAAAGGTAATAATAAAGACTAAAGAAAATAACGTCGATAATACGATTTGAGCCTTCATATTAGGTGCGATTCCTTACAGTCTTTACCCAACTACCACATTCCATAAAAATTGTGATTTTTTATAAGTTTTATGGTGCTTGTAACAACGAAATTGCAGAAAATATCAGTGGGACAAATATGTTTTCTGTGTTTTACCCTCAGTAAGGCACGTGCAACAGGTGGGGAGCATCGGTTCGCACATTGTCGGTAGTCGAAATGTAACAGGAAAGGACGAACTGACACAAATTCCGTGGCAAAGCTTGGAAGTTGACATTTGAGGGGAGGAGTGGTTAGGCCAGTGTCCAAGTTCTCGCAGCTGGTGTCTTCGCTCACGACAGACAGTCAAAATAAACCAGCGGTCGACTCGACCCATCCACCCCGTTTCTCCGCTCTCGACGAGGGAAATGTTGGGCAGGTCACTAAGTTTCTTGCCAGTTCTTTTTACAACCAATGAAGGAATAGAGGAAGCGGCAAATCTCTCTTAATCGAAGGAGCGATAACACTAATCTCGATCTCCACACGAAGGGCCAGGTTTCCCGCAATTTTTCTAAAACATTTGTTTTTGAAAAAAAAAAGAAAGAAAACCGCGGCTTCTTTCGTAACAGGATAACCAATGAGTTTCTCAATTATTGATCTAATATTGAGACAACTAACCCCTCCCCTCTCTCGCTCCTTCTCCCCTTCCCCCCTCCCCCCCCAAAAAAAAAATCTTTCCGCAGAAGCGAATGTAAACTTATTTAATATTAAAAGTGAGAAAGAAACATTTGATTCATCTTCCAATTGTCCATTTTTCTAATATCTCCATGTAACTTCGAAAAAAAAAATTTAAAAAATCAGTGCTCTCTAAGCAGTGTTTTTGGAACATAATACGCAATTCTGAATGCAAAAGGAAGGAAGGTTACAGTTTAGCATATCGTCAATGGAGCTGGAGCAATAATTCATTTGGAAAAGTGCGAGGAAATAAATCGGCCGTCCCAGGATTTCTTTTTTGTTACCATTTCGGGATTTATCTGACGTGATTTTCAGAAACCTCGGAAACCTAAATCCACAATGACCGCCTGGGGACATGAATCCTCGCCTTTCCTGAATAGGAGCCCATTCTCATAACCACTCGATTGCACAGTGTAAACATGTTTCACTTCTACGTTTCAGAAACCACGGAAACCTAAATCCACAATGACCGCCTGGGGACATGAATCCTCGCCTTTCCTGAATAGGAGCCCATTCTCATAAGCACTCGATTGCACAGTGTAAACACGTTTCACTTCTACGTTCGGAGGATAGGTAGTACAACGTGCGCCATCTATCGCAAGGGTAGTCAAAGTTTTAATTATCACCTCGAAAAAATAAAGTTACGTCTACAGTCCTGGCATACATTGATATGCCTGCGTGACACTACACCTGACTGCTACTAAAGGGGCTACAACAAAGTCGGGTCGGGTCGGGAGTCGGTCGGTAATTAGTTCTCGGTAGCAGCGGAAATGTAGTTTTGAACAGCACTGCTGGACCGCGACGGCCAACTAAAACCTAAACAAGTTTTCTGCCCTACTCACAATGTAATTATACTTGTAGTGCCCTTAAGCTACTAGCCGCTGTTGTGGCGTAGACAATTATGTTTATTTTTGGTTTGTATTTCCGTTCTGTGACGAGCGGATTAGGAGTAACTGCCGTGTGTAAAGCGTCAACGATATTTTCTGATATGTAGGAAGATTTGTGCCTTAAAAGTGATAGAGGGTTCATCTGTCGAAATATCGGCGGTTCACGAATAAGGTTAAGATTTAACATCCCGTCGACGATGAGGTCATTAGCGACGGAGCCTTTTCGAAACGAATTGGGAAAGTCACAGAAAGTGTAAATCTGAATGGTTGGAGGCGCCCTCCCGAACTGCGAGTTCATCGTCTAACCACAGAAATGACTATAGTTCCATTCGAAAAAGCGAAGTTGATTCATATGTCCTAGTAATTAACACAGCTATGAAAAGACGCTTTCATTTGGGTGAAAACAGAATTATAATGTCTTAAACGGTTCAGGAAATATCAGATATCAAAGCCAACTGAATCACCCTACATAATGAAACGTTAAGCTATAGCAGAACGCTGAAGATTTGACAGGTAGGTCGAGTAACTAATGAAAAGCACCGATGAAATTGCATTTCCCTGGAGACATACTGAGTCTCAACTTTTATGGAAGCTGAAGTAACCAATTAAAATTTATACCGAGGCTACACCTTGAACACAGCTTTCCTGCTTCCTAGGCAGATGTGTTATCCACTACACGAGACTAACACAGCTGCACAAAGTACCTTAGCCCAATGCCCTCCCTAACACAAATTTTAACTCATTACTTCAGCTCCTATCCTTACCGAAGATAAAGTTGATACTCAGTATGCCTCCAGGTAAATGTCCGCCCCGATAGCTGAGTGGTGTCCTCAACACGTCGATAAGTGTCAGCTGTGGTTAACAGTGTTCTGTGTGAGTGCATTATGTCGGAGCTAAGTGACTTCGAACGTGGGCAAATGGTTGGTGTCGTATGTTGGATGCTTCCGCAGTCGAGGTAGCCGAAGTGTTTGGTGTTTCAAGAGACACGGTATCGAAGATTTATACAGCATACAGGGAAAACGGTATAACATCGCCTGCTAAGTCACAACGCGGACCAAAGTGTGTGTTGAGTGATCGTGTCAGACGATCATTGACGAGGACTGTGACGAAAAGTAAGACGACGACAGCTGCAAGAGTCATTGCAGAACAATGTCGGACGCATGAACCCTGCCAGCAGCAAAACAACACGGAGGGAACTCCAGAAGCTGGAGATTGCAGGGCAAGCTGGAATTCCAGAAACACTATCTGTGATGCAAATTCCCACAACAGGAAAATCTGGAGCCAAAGCCATAAAATCTCGACTATGCAGCAATGGAATAATGTCATTCGGTCGGATGAGGCTCATTTCACATTTTCCAACTTCTGGCCCAGTTCACACACCTCTTCACACAAATGGTTCAAATGGCACTGAGCACTATGCGACTTATCATCTGAGGTCATCAGTCCCCTAGGACTTAGAAGTACTTAAACCTAACTAACCTAAGGACATCACACTCATCCATGCTCGAGGCAGGATTCGAACCTGCGACCGTAGCAGTCGCGCGGTTCCGGACTGAAGCGCCTAGAACCGCTTGGCCACAGCGGCCGGCTGTTCACACAGCTCACATCGTCCAACGCTGGATTTGTAAGCACGAGGATGAATTCCCTCATCTGCCCTGACCACCACAGTTACTAGATCTTAATATTATCAAGCCTTCGTTGTCTACTTTGGAGAAAAGAGCACGTGATCGCTATTTACCTCCATCGTCATTACCTGAACTTGCCATTATTTTACAGGAAGAATCGAGTAAGATTTGTTTTATTTGTCTATTCCGAGGCGACTGGAAGCTCGTTTCAATGCCAACGGGTTTCCTAACCCACATCAGGCATGGAAATATGTTGCGTCTTTGTCCACCGCTTGTAATTAAATACCATTGCGCGGAGCGGGCGAGGTGGCGCAGTGGTTAGCACACTGGACTCGCATTCGGGAGGACGACGGTTCAATCCCGCGTCCGACCATCCTGATTTAGGTTATTCCCTAAATCTCTCCAGGCAGTTGCCGGGATGGTTCCTCTGAAATGGCTCGGCTGACTTCCTTCCCCGTCCTTCCCTGATCCGACGAGACCGATGACCTCGCAGTTTGGTCTCTTCCCACAAACAACCCAACCGCAACCATTGCGTGAGACGGCCGCTGTGACCGAGTAGTTCTAGGCGCTTCAGTCCGGAACGATGCGGCCGCTACGGTCGCAGGTTCGAATCCTGCCTCGGACATGGATGTGTGATGCCCTTAGGTTAATTTGGTTTAAGATGTTAACTCCTATAATGCTTACAAGGGAACCTCCCCATCGCGCCTCCCTCACATTTAGTTATAAGTTGGCACAGTGGATAGGCCTTGAAAAACTGAACACAGATAAATCGAGGAAACAGGAAGAAGTTGTGTGCAACTATGATAAAAATAAGCAATATATACAAACTGAGTAGTCCATGTGCAAGACAGGCAACATCAAGGAGAATTTGTGCTCAGTAATGCCGTGTTCCCGTCGTTAGCGTGAGCAGCTGCGAACCGAGAGGTCCTTGGTTCAAGTCTTCCCTCGAGTGAAAAGTATAATTTTTATTTTCAGACAATAATTATCTGTCCGTCCGTCCGTCCGATGTGAGGTAACTGCGCCGTAGTATGGGGACGCTACACCTAAACAAACATCGAAACACACGACGGCAGTCGACTACAGCGCGCGGAAGAGACAGTATTCCTGCTAACGAGGCTCCCTGGCTGGCAATTGACTGTTCTCTACTTTGGACGAGAGTGCATTAAATACGTGAGATGTATTCCGTGGGCAATATGAATCCAGCAAATATAGCTCGCGACTTCAATAACAAGGCAATGAATATTGGAGAGGCACGTCCTTTCGTCTACTAATCGCTCGGTTTTGCGGTGCGGTCGCAAAACACAGACACTAAACTTATTACAGTGAACAGATACGTCAATGAACGAACGGACAGATCATAACTTTGCGAAAATAAAGAAAGTAAACTTTTCACTCGAGGGAAGACTTGAACCAAAGACCTCTCGTTCCGCACCTGCTCACGCTAGCCACGGGACCACGTTATCGATGTTGCCTACCTTGCGCATGGCCTACTCAGTTTGTATATTTTGCTTATTTTTTTCATAGTTCCACACAACTTCTTCCTGTTTTCTCGATTGATCTGTGTTCAGTTTTTCAAGGCCTATCCACTGTGCCAACTTCTAACTAAATCTGAGGGGGGTGCGATGGGGAGGTTCCCTTGTTAGAGCAATTCGACCCATTTGAACCCTTGCGCGTGTTTACATTACATCGAAATCACAAGAATAACTCAGCAGCTCATACATCGCCAATATCACGCATAAAAACGTCACAGCACATAAAAAATGCACTGGATAATGGGAATTATTTCTTGGAAGGCACTGTGCCGAAAGTGAATAAAGAAAAATCGTGATTACCAGGAGAAAATATTATTTTATAGCGAACTAAACAAAATTTATATAGCACAGCTAGACTAAATGAAGCGGCAGGTTGATAAGACTCATTCCGAGGCATCAAGGGATAGTTAATTTAGTAGTAGAGTGAAGTGTGGGGAATAAGCATTGTTAGGCAGCCCATTGCTTAACTACAGTAAGCTTTCCGTTCCCTAAATCGCTTCAGGCAAATGCCGGGATGGTTGCTTTGAAAAGGCACGGCCGACTTCCTTCTCCATCCTTCCCTAATCCGATGGGACCGATGACCTCGCTGTTTGGTCCCCTCCCCCCCCCCCCCCCCAAATCAATCAACTAACTACAGCAAGTGGGTTCAAATGGCTCTGAGCACTATGGGACTTAACATCTATGGTCATCAGTCCCCTAGAACTATTTAAACCTAACTAACCTAAGGACAGCACACAACACCCAGCCATCACGAGGCAGAGAAAATCCCTGACCCCGCCGGGAATCGAACCCGGAAACCCGGGCGTGGGAAGCGAGAACGCTACCGCACGACCACGAGATGCGGGCAAGTGGGTTCAAACGGATTTAGGTTGCAGTAGTTATGCAGAGATGGAGAGTCTTGCACAGGATATACAAGGGTGGTGAAGTGTATTTCTGACGCAAGACCACAACAATAACAACAACAACGGTCGTTATTAAACGGAAAATGTAATCGCTACGATGGCGACTGTTTTCGACTTGTTACAAAAAAATGGTTCAAATGGCTCTGAGCACTATGGGACTTAACTTCTGTGGTCATCAGTCCCCTAGAACTTAGAACTACTTAAACCTAACTAACCTAAGGACATCACACAGCCATGCCCGAGGCAGGATTCGAACCTGCGACCGTAGCAGTCCCGCGGTTCCGGACTGCGCGCCTAGAACCACTAGACCACCGCGGCCGGCACTTGTTACACCTATTACTGAAATCGCTTGTTCATTGGTAGGAGCTATGTTCATCACTGAAGGCTACGGAAGGAGGTTTGGACCGTTCTTTGCGATAAACACTGGGGACATTCTGAAGCTGCTGAGAGCCGCACACACACACACACACACACACACACACACACACACACACACTACCGCGCTTCGGATATGCATCGCTGCTCACTCGACCTCACCTCTCGAGTATGCCGCAGGGGGGAGCTTCCAGTCTCTCGACGAGAGCGCATTGTCTCCCAGGCTCTCGGCCGATAGCGCAGTGGGAGCGTAATTGCGATAAACGAGTTGTTTCTGGCCGCCGACCTTATTCAGTTTACGCCACGTCCGAGAGTTGCGGCCGGGGCGGAGGGGAGCCGCTAACGAGCGCCAGTGTGTGTCTTACATCGATCGCGGTGATGTCACGCCGTGCAACAAAGGAGGCCTGGGCTCTCGCGCCAGTCCCCGCAACAAAAACAAAAACAGTCTGCGCGGCCAAGCAGTGCGCGAAATCTCATATGACTGTCGCGTAACAGCCGTGCTATAGCCAGATTAAAATAAGATAGCAGTTCGCAACTAGCTGGCTGGACTGCTATCGCCGTCAAAACACCAATCGGAGCCTAGCATTGTCGGCTGCCACTGTGTTGCCAGTTCTGTTGAGCAAAGAATTGTGCCTGCCAGTTCCCAGTGAGCTGCAGTACGTGGTACGTGTCAAATTTACTACGGATTGTCTTATAACATGAGGCAAAAGTATTCCAACAAGAGGCATAGATGAGAGATTATGTTGTTGTTGTGGTCTTCAGTCCTAAGACTGGTTTGATGCAGCTCTCCATGCTACTCTATCCTGTGCGAGCTTCTTCATCTCCCAGTACTTACTGCAACCTACATCCTTCTGAATCTGCTTAGTGTATTCATCTCTTGGTCTCCCTCTACGGTTTTTACCCTCCACGCTGCCTTCAAATTTTAAATTTGTGATCCCTTAATGCCTCAGAACATGTCCTACCGACCGGTACCTTCTTCTTGTCAAGTTGTGCCACAAACTCCTCTTCTCCCCAATTCTATTCAATACCTCCTCATTAGTTATGTGTTCTACTCATCTAATCTTCAGCATTCTTCTGTAGCACCACATTTCGAAAGCTTCTATTCTCTTCTTGTTTAAACTATTTCTCGTCCACGTTTCACTTCCATACAAATACTTTCAGAAACGACTCCCTGACACTTAAATCTATACTCGATGTTAACAAATTTCTCTTCTTTAGAAACGCTTTGCTTGCTATTGCCAGTCTACATTTTATATCCTCTCTACTTCGACCATCATCAGTTATTTTACTCCCCAAATAGCAAAACTCCTTTACTATTTTGGTAAGTGTCTTATTTCCTAATCTAATTCCCTCAGCATCACCCGACTTCATTCGACTACATTCCATTATCCTTGTTTTGCTTTTGTTGATGTTCATCTTATATCCTCCCTTCAAGACACTGTCCATTCCATTCAACTGCTCTTCCAAGTCCTTTGCTGTCTGACAGAATTACAATGTCATCGGCGAACCTCAAAGTTTTTATTTCTTCTCCCTGGATTTTAATACCTACTCCGAATTTTTCTTTTGTTTACTTTACTGCTTGCTCAATATACAGATTGAATAACATCGGGGAGAGACTATAACCCTGTCTCACTCCCTTCCCAAGCACTGCTTCCCTTTCATGCCCCTCGAATCTTATAACTGCCGTCTGGTTTCTGTACAAATTGTAAATAGCCTTTCGCTCCCTGTATTTTACCCCTGCCACCTTCAGAACATGAAAGAGAGTATTCCAGTCAACATTGTCAAAAGCTTTCTCTAAGTCTACAAATGCTAGAAATGTAGGTTTGCCTTTCCTTAATCTTTCTTCTAAGAGAAATCGTAAGGTCAGTATTGCCTCACGTGTTAACCATACAGTAAAGCTGCATGCCCTCGGAAAAATTACGGCTGCAGTTTCCCCTTGCTTTCAGCCGTTCGCAGTAACAGCACAGCAAGGCCGTTTTGGTTAGTGTTACAAGGCCAAATCAGTCAATCATCCAGACTATACCATATGTGAATTTCAGATTTTTTACGTATTTTTTTGTAATAGACTTAATACTTCACATTTGATACGAGTTAAATATTGCCAAAAGAAATCACCGCTTTCCGACGCTTTTACGAGGACGTGCTGAAAAGTAATGCCTCGGATTTTTTTATGAGAAAACTCTTAAAACCTTTTAAATAAAACAAACGTTATTAACATTCCACATCTTTATTCTTCAAGTCTACAGATATGCATCCTTCTGCCGCTAGACGGCTCCGAGCTATAGCGTGTAACATGGCAGTGTGTAGCGTAATTATATCTGTGCGTGACAAACAACGTGCTGTATTCGAGTTTCGAATTCGAAGAGTTCATCCACATACGGAGCACCCTCTCCTTCAGTAAGACAGTGTCAGTCCACACACGGGCGCTGCGGCATCTGCAACAGTCTGGCGCCTTAGGCTCTCAGCCATCGATAATCCTCTATACAGTCCCGACTTGGCCCCATCCGACTTTCATGTTTCCAAAACTTAAAGAACACCTCAGAGGACTTCGTCTTGATAGTGATAAAGCAGTGCAAGCAGAGGTGGGATTGCGGCTCCATCAACAAAGTCAAACATTCTAAGGTGACAGTATCAACGAACTTGTCTCTCGTTGGGAGAAATGTATTCCTCGCCAGTGTGACTACGGTGAGAAATAAATATGTAGACATGAAGAATAAAGACGTAGAATGTTGAAACGTCTCTTTTGCTTAAATGTTCAAACGTGTGTGAAATCTTATGGGACTTAACTGCTAAGGTCATCAGTCCCTAAACTTAAACACTACTTAACCTGAATTATCCTAAGTACAAACACAAACACCCATGTCCGAGGGAGGACTCGGGCCTTCTCCGGGACCAGCCGCACAGTCCATGACTGCAGCGCCTCAGACCGCTCGGCTAATCCCGCGCGGCTGTTTTGTTTAAAAAGCCCTAATAGTTTTGACGTACAAAAATTCGAAGACATTTCTTTGTAGCACGCCCCCGCACGTATCAAACCCAATGCAATAAACTGCTGTGGAAAGATGTGTTGCCGATCGAGGTATTTTGGTAATCAATGAAAAAAATGATGTCAGACATATGTGATTGCAGGCTTTCTCGGCGTATTTCAGCTATGAAATCTTCTCGGGTTATCAGCCGAGTGACGTCGTCGTCTTGTCGCAACGTTTCAATGGATTCCGTATCCATCATCTTGAGGCGAAGATGATGAATACGGAATCCACTGAAACGTTGCGACAAGACGACTACGCCATTCGGTTTATGTCAAACAGTTCAGTAGTTTTCGAGGTAGGCCGTGTTAAGTTTGAAACTGTTTCCCTGCTGGGAAAATTTGATCCATTTCAACAACAACAAAAAAAGTATTTTGGTCAAAATTACAAGTGAGAACCAATTTCTCATATGCTTAGAGGCCGCATAGATACCTATTCCGCACATGAAATTGTTTTTGTGCTTCATTGTTCTTGGAGGCGGGCACATCAGAGTGGTTTTCAATCGCCGCGTAGAGCAGAGCGCTGTGCCGGTTGCTAACAGGCAGTACTTGAATCTAAGTGTTTAAACCACACAATTAAGATCATCGATCAGTCTGTTATTCACCCCCATGGCATCAGCACAATACCCAATCTGTCTTCGTACACAGTAAATTCTGTGTGCAAGTATGAGAAAGTATTCTACAAATGGCTCTGAGCACTATGGGACTTAACATCGACGGTCATCTGTCCCCTAGAACTTAGAACTACTTAAACCTAACTGACCTAAGGACATCACACACATCCATACCCGAGGCAGGATTCGAACCTGCGACGTAGCGGTCGCGCGGTTCCAGACTGTAGCGCCTAGAACCGCTCGGCCACTCTGACCGGCTTCTGATTTACAACTAGGACTAATAAACTTCTTCAGGGAGACTGATGGTATGAGAGAAGAAACAGATTAACTTATTCTTTATATCGTTAGTAACAAAAAGCAATCGAAAAGTATTTATCAAAGTGTTTCAAAACAGCATAGTCGCAAAGCCGCCACATTTCATGTTTTCAGTAAGCTTAGAGTTTTACGGAATCTCGGAATACCTAAGACGACTTGGATACATTATTACAGACCCAAACGCAAATGGCAATATATGACATCGAAGCATCCTAGCCTCCAAATCCATATCTTGATGAGGAACCCGTTGATACAACTATTAGAAATAGTGACTTCTCCAGTTTCTTTTTAAGAGATAACGTGTATGTATGTGTATTTAACCGGGGACCTAGAAACGACGGAGAGGCTTCGTCCCGCCGTAGCCCTCAGCGGTTCACAACTCCACAACAGGCCACAGCAGTCCACCCACCCCTCCGCCGCCCACATCGAACCTAGGGTTATTGTGCGGTTCAGCCCCCAGTGGAACCCCCCCCCCCCCCGGGAACGTCCCATACCAGACGAGCGTGTAACCCCAAATGTTTGCATGGTAGCGTAAATATGGTGTACGCGTACGCGGAGACAGTGTCTGCGCAGCAGCCGCGGACATAGTGTAACTGAGACGGAATAAGGGGAACCAGCCCGCATTCGCCGAGGCAGATGGAAAACCGCCTTAAAAACCATCCACAGGCTGACCGACACACCGTTGGTTGGTTGGTTGGTTGTTTTGGGGAAGGAGACCAGACAGCATGGTCATCGGTCTCATCGGATTAGGGAAGGATGGGGAAGGAAGTCGGCCGTGCCCTTTCAGAGGAACCATCCCGGCATTTGCCTGGAGTGATTTAGGGAAATCACGGAAAACCTAAATCAGGATGGCCGGACGCGGGATTGAACCGTCGTCCTTCCGAATGCGAGTCCAGTGTCTAACCACTGCGCCACCTCGCTCGGTCCCCGACACACCGGACCTCGACACTAATCCGCCGGGCAGATTCGTGCTGGGGACCCTCACGCCTTCCCGCTAGGGAAGCAGGGGTTAGACCGCGTGGCTAGCCGGGCGGGCAAAAGATAACGTACTGTTAATAGTTTGTATTGTCGTGAGATACATGAAAATATAGAGAACACGGTGACATTGAAAAAAAAAGTGATATGTATGCAAAAATCATCGAAATTTCTACAAAAACAATTGGAGAAATAAGATTCGATTGGCACATAATTTGCAACCGGAATCTCATATCATGACTTTTCTTTTTGTACAAGTCCTGGGTACGGTGCCATGATGGCAAGTTTCACAGAAACGACGAGATGAAAGCCCAAAACCAACGCACACTCACACACTAAAAAAAAGCGCTTTTTACTACTGGCATTACAGAAGTAACTTAACTATCGTCCAAGGATATAAATGTGTAAGGGTTTATTAATACTGTACTCATTTGTTCTAGAAACTCTTATTCTTGGCGAGAAATTGACGACACCCGGTTGTTTAAGTGAAACGTAACAAGGCAGAGTACGTCGGCTTGGTGATACCCACTTTTAAATCAGTTTATGATGACTTATAAGTCAACCGAAAGATTAACTTCTGGCCATCTCCGTAGTTTCAGCAAACTCTGACAGTTATTTACTGACTCCCTTGCAGTTAGATACCCAGTTTATCGTGAAAGTCTCCAACTTAACGTAACAATATAAACAAATTGTCTACAGCTGTACAAGAATTTCAAACTCACCTGAGGACACATGACCTTAGTATGAAAATCTAGAAAATGACTCGCGGTTTAGGAGTTTCGCCTTACGATGAGTCTTGACTGTGAGTATAATAAGAGTGAATGTCACAATGATTTTTAAATTGCTATGTGAACTACGTCAGCCATGACAGTAATGACTAAAATAGTTTGTGTATTATCCATACTTGCCCCTTTACGTACTACCAGTTGTAGAGAACTTTGTTTTTATACCGCGAATCGTTCTAGGTGAACACAAGGGAAAATTGGTACATACCGTACAGTGTGTTTGCTGATGAAATAAGCTAAGCTATAAAAAAGGGTTAGACAATGCTGTTGGCTGTCACCTGCTCTGTTTCATATCTATACAGATGGTGAAGTTAAAATCTATTTCCAAAATAGGAATGGTGCGATAATACACTCCTGGAAATTGAAATAAGAACACCGTGAATTCATTGTCCCAGGAAGGGGAAACTTTATTGACACATTCCTGGGGTCAGATACATCACATGATCACACTGACAGAACCACAGGCACATAGACACAGGCAACAGAGCATGCACAATGTCGGCACTAGTACAGTGTATATCCACCTTTCGCAGCAATGCAGGCTGCTATTCTCCCATGGAGACGATCGTAGAGATGCTGGATGTAGTCCTGTGGAACGGCTTGCCATGCCATTTCCACCTGGCGCCTCAGTTGGACCAGCGTTCGTGCTGGACGTGCAGACCGCGTGAGACGACGCTTCATCCAGTCCCAAACATGCTCAATGGGGGACAGATCCGGAGATCTTGCTGGCCAGGGTAATTGACTTACACCTTCTAGAGCACGTTGGGTGGCACGGGATACATGCGGACGTGCATTGTCCTGTTGGAACAGCAAGTTCCCTTGCCGGTCTAGGAATGGTAGAACGATGGGTTCGATGACGGTTTGGATGTACCGTGCACTATTCAGTGTCCCCTCGACGATCACCAGTGGTGTACGGCCAGTGTAGGAGATCGCTCCCCACACCATGATGCCCGGTGTTGGCCCTGTGTGCCTCGGTCGTATGCAGTCCTGATTGTGGCGCTCACCTGCACGGCGCCAAACACGCATACGACCATCATTGGCACCAAGGCAGAAGCGACTCTCATCGCTGAAGACGACACGTCTCCATTCGTCCCTCCATTCACGCCTGTCGCGACACCACTGGAGGCGGGCTGCACGATGTTGGGGCGTGAGCGGAAGACGGCCTAACGGTGTACGGGACCGTAGCCCAGCTTCATGGAGAGGGTTGCGAATGGTCCTCGCCGATACCCCAGGAGCAACAGTGTTCCTAATTTGCTGGGAAGTGGCGGTGCGGTCCCCTACGGCACTGCGTAGGATCCTACGGTCTTGGCGAGCATCCGTGCGTCGCTGCGGTCCGGTCCCAGGTCGACGGGCACGTGCACCTTCCGCCGACCACTGGCGACAACATCGATGTACTGTGGAGACCTCACGCCCCACGTGTTGAGCAATTCGGCGGTACGTCCACCCGGCCTCCCGCATGCCCACTATACGCCCTCGCTCAAAGTCCGTCAACTGCACATGCGATTCACGTCCACGCTGTCGCGGCATGCTACCAGTGTTAAAGACAGCGATGGAGCTCCGTATGCCACGGCAAACTGGCTGACACTGACGGCGGCGGTGCACAAATGCTGCGCAGCTAGCGCCATTTGACGGCCAACACCGCGGTTGCTGGTGTGTCCGCTGTGCCGTGCGTGTGATCATTGCTTGTACAGCCCTCTCGCAGTGTCCGGAGCAAGTATGGTGGGTCTGACACACCGGTGTCAATGTGTTCTTTTTTCCATTTCCAGGAGTGTAGAAGGAAGGATAGTTAAATGTATAATATTTGTTGACATGGTACTACTAAGTGAAAATCAAAAAGGGATTAAAAATATGTTAAAACAATTGAACACCACCTCTGAGGAATATGGAATGAAGATAAATCTTAAGAAGACTGAGGCAACGATTTTTACAAGGCAGTCAAGGACGATAAAAGTGGAAGTTTTTGATGAGGTAGTAGAACATGTTGACCACTTCAGGTACCTAACAAGGGAACCTCCCCATCGCACCCCCCTCAGATTTTGTTGTAAGTTGGCACAGTGGATAGGCCTTGAAAAACTGGACACAGATCAATCGAGAAAACAGGAAGAAGTTATGTGGAACTGCGATAAAAATAAGCAAAATATACGAACTGAGTAGTCCATGTGCAAGATAGGCAACATTAAGGTTATTGTAAGCTCAGGAGCGCCGTGGTCCCGTGGTTAGCTGAGCAGCTCTGAAATGAGAGGTTCGTGGTTCAAGTCTTCCCTTGAGTGAAAATTTTACTTTCTTTATTTTCGCAAAGTTATGATCCGTCCGCTTGTTCATTGACGTCTCTGTTCACTGTAGTAAGTTTAGTGTCTGTGTTTCGCGACCGCACCGCAAAACCGTGCGATTAGTAGACGAAAGGACGTGCCTCTCCAATGGGCACCGAAAACATTTGCACGCAAGGTCATAGGTCAACCGATTCCTCCACAGAACAACACGTCTGATATATTCTATACGACACTGGTGACGGCATGTGCGTCACCTGACGGGAATATGTTGTCGACCCATCTAACTTGTGCACTTGGCAAATGGGTATAAAGATTCTTCTACCTTGCCTGATTTAGGTTTTCTTGTGGATGTGATAATCACTCCCAAAAAAGTGATGAAAATATAAGAGTTTGTCACATAAACTGCAACAAATGAATGCAACAGTTTCACAGTCGCACAGTTTTCCCTGTGCTCTTTCAAAACACATGTTTTTAACGTTTTCAAATTTTTCCATGTGTAGACCGTCAAATCCTGCATGTATCCAAGCAAATCTGAACATGTCCTGGAATTTTGGCGAGCGAAGTTGATTATGTTTGAGTGCCTAAACTTTGATAATTGTCTGAAAATAAAAAATTAAAACTTTTCACTCGAGGGAGGCTTGAACCAAAGACCTTTCGTTTCGCAGCTGATCACGCTAAGCACGGGACCCCGGAGCTCCTGAGATTACAGTATCCTTGATGTTGCCTATCTTGCGCATGGACTACTCAGTTTGTATATTTTGCTTATTTTTTTCATAGTTCGACACAACTTCTTCCTGTTTTCTCGATTGATCTGTGTTCAGTTTTTCAAGGCCTATCCACTTTGCCAACTTGTAACTAAATCTGAGGGGGGTGCGATGGGGAGTTTCCCTTGTAAGATGCAAAAGAACCAGGAATATGGCATGAATTCAAGAAATAAAAACAAGGATAGTTACTGCAAAATAAATATTTTACATGGTTCATTAAATAAAAACTTACAGAAAAATTAGTGAAGTTTTCGTATGGAGTGTTGTCCTGTATGGCATCTGAGATGCGGATCTGGAGAAGAGTGGTAGCTGTGAAATGGACAAATAAAATAAGCATTGAAGTTGTGTTTCACAGGGAGAATAAGAAATAATTAAGAGGGGGAAACTGTTGCTACGACCCTGGATGAGGAGAGAGCGCATAACAGAAAATGCTCTAGAAGGAATGATGATTGGGAAAACGGTCAGAGGAAGAAGAAGACAGCAGTTGATTGACAACATCAAGATATATACGTCACAAAGAACTACCCAAAGGATGGTGGAAAATCGGTAAGACTGGAATATGATGAAATTGTACTGATGGCCCTACCTTATGGACAAGAGCACATAATCGATCATCATCATCATCATATCAAAATAACAAATTCCAGGTAAGATATGTAAGGCATGGGGCACGTACGGGGCAACGCCGCTCACTTGATAAGGTCTGGTTTCGATTCTCCCCCACCGGAAAGTGGATCGTGAGCCCCGCGGGGGATGTCAGGAAATACGGGAAATGAGCCGATTGCAGCCCCTTTCTCCCCCGTAGGCTCAGCGCGCAGGCTCGCTATGCAATCTCCGGCGTCATGATATCGTCGAACGTGCAGCGGTTAAGCAGCGATCTGGTATGGCAATCCACATTTAGACTTCTCGTGGTTCCTAAATTGTCCTCAAGAATTTCGCGATTGGTTCACTCTCCCAGTCATGTCCAGATGTACTAGCGCCCTCCTTCTAAACCCTTGGAAGTCAAAAGGTACAGAACATACACAAGATTTATATATATAAAAAAATATATATACTTGTAACTGGGGCTACCGATGGATTGACGGGATGTACAAAAATATTGTCAACATTTGCAAATTAGACAAGGTGACATGAGACAAGCTATAGCACATGCTAATACACAATATACAGACTGTAAAAAATATACACTGTGATCAAAAGTACCCGGACACCTGGCTTAACATGACATACAAGCTCGTGGCGCCCTCCATCGGTAGTGCTGGAATTCAATACGGTGTTGGCCCACCCTTGGCCTTGATGACAGCTTCCACTCTCTCAGGCATACGATAAACAAGGTGCTGGAAGGTTTCCTGGCGAATGGCACCCCATTCTTCACGGAGTGCTGAACTGAGGAGAGGTATCGATGTTGGTCGGTGAGGCCTGGCACGAAGTTGGCGTCCCAAAACATTCCAGAAGTGTTTTATAGGATTCAGGTCAGGACTCTGTGCAGGCCAGTCCATTACAGAGGTGTTACTGTCGTGTAACCACTCCGCCACAGGCCGTGCATTATGAACAGGTGCTCGATCGCGTTGAAAGATGCAATCACCATCCCCGAATTGCTCTTCAACAGTGGGAAGCAAGAAGGTGCTTAAAACATCACTGTAGGCCTGTGCTGTCACGTGCCAAGCAAAACAACAAAGGGTGCAAGCCACCTCCATGAAAAATACGAACACACCATAACACCACCGCCTCCGAATTTTACTGTTGGCAGATGACGTTCACCGGGCATTCGCCATACCCAGACCCCACCATCGGATCGCCATATCGTGTACCTTGATTCGTCGCTCCAAACAACGTTTATCAACTGTTCAATTGTCCAATGTTTACGCTACTTACACAAAGCGAAGCGTCGTTTGTCATTCACCTTCGTGATGTGTGTCTTACGAGCAACCGCTCGACCATGAAATCCAAGTTTTCTCACCTCCCACCTTAACTGTCATAGTACTTGCAGTGGATCCTGATGCAGTTTGGAATTCCTGTGTGATGGTATGTATAGATGTCTGCCTATTACACATTACGACCGTCTTCAACTGTCGGCGGTCTCTGTCAGTCAACAGGCGAGGTCGGCCTGTACGGTTTTGTGCTGTACGTGTCCCTTCACGTTTCCACTTCACTATCACATCGGAAACAGTGGACCTAGGGATGTTTAGGAGTGTGGAAATCTCGCGTACAGACGTATGACACAAGTGACACACAATCACCCGACCACGTTCAAAGTCCGAGAGTTACGCGGAGCGCCCCATTCTGCTCTCTCACTATGTTTAATGACTACGGAAGCCGTTGATAAGGAGTACCTGGCAGTAGGTGGCAGCACAATGCACCTCATATGAAAAACGTATGTTTTTGGGGGTGTCCGGATACTTTTGATCACATAATGTACTTGTACCATGTTTTGACGTCGATTTGTTCAGACTGAAACAAGGAGAAAGTGCTTCTTTTCTGAGTTTTTATGAAAAGAGTGTAGTACAGTCGCACTTAATTTGTTTGGAGTTGTTAGTTCAGAGGAATTATCTACAATATTATCAGGTTATAGAATTCCATAGAAAATGTTGCGCCGAACGAAAATACACTCGCCTGCGCAACGGTGGGTTCTTTGGATTGCTCTCAGTAGAGATCGTGTAGAATCTTAACATGTAAAATATTAGTTCACTATATTACTACATAGATATGAAGATTTACTTGACTTTGTACAGTCCTTTTCCACAGGAATGTTCTGAGTATTTACAACTGACTCTGAGTATTAGGCAGGTACGGAGAACGTTCTGGCCAGGGCAACAGTCGAACACCCTATGTATCGAGGAAGGACGAGACAGCACAGGCAATATGCTGTCATGCGTTTTCGTGTTGAAAGACAACGTGACGGCGACCTCGAAGATAGGGTACAGCCATCGGGCGCTGTCCCAGTTACCAGCTATGCTAACCGATGATGCTCATGTTGTGTACCCAATGGCACCCCGCACCATCACGCTCTTGCCGGGGCCGTATTGTAATGATGAATGTAATATGGCAACGTTCGTTCTCCTCGGAGACTCCATATAGGCATACGTCCACCTTGATTATGTACGCTGAACTGGAATTCGTCCGTAAAAACTTTGCGGTGCCACTCGTGTGTCCAGTGCTGTCGTCGGACGGACATTGCTCGATGGGCGCAACGTCATTGACCGGCCTCGCTCTGCTGCCGTGTCATGGGGAGATGCAACAGTGGTCGTCGTCGTGCTCCAGACGAGATCGCACTGTCCTTCTGAATTCTTGTCTTGCTGCAAACACTATTTCCTGACTCAGGGTAGCTGAGGTCTACAATCCTGCAAGGTCGAGTGAATAATACACTAATGGACATTAAAATTGCTACACCAAGAAGAAATGCAGATGATAAACTGATATTCATTGGACAAATATATTATACTATAACTGACATGTGATTACATTTTCACACAATTTGGGTGCATAGATCCTGAGAAATCAGTACCCAGAACAACCACCTATGGCCGTAATAACGGCCTTCATACGCCTGGGCATTGAGTCAAACAGAGCTTGGATGGCGTGTACAGGTACAGCTGCCCGTGCAGCTTTAACACGATACCACAGTTCATCAAGAGTAGTGACTGGCGTATTGTGACGAGCCAGTTGCTCGGCCACCATTAACCAGACGTTTTCAATTGGTGAGAGATCTGGAGAATGTGCTGGCCAGGGCAGCAGTCGAACATTTTCTGTATCCAGAAATGCCCGGACAGGACCTGCAACATGCGGTCGTGCATTATCCTGCTGAAATGTAGGGTTTCACAGGGATCGAATGAAGGGTAGAGCCACGGGTCGTAACACATCTGAAATGTAACGTCCACAGTTCAAAGTGCCGTCAATGCGAAAAAGAGGTGACCGAGACCTGTAACCAATGGCACCCCATACCATCACGCCGGGTGATACGCCAGTATGGCGATGACGAATGCACGCTTCCAATGTACGTTCACCGCGATGTCGCCAAACACGGGTGCGACCATCATGATGCTCTAAACAGAACCGGGATTCATCCGAAATATGACGTTTTGCCATTCGTGCACCCAGGTTCGTCGTTGAGTACACCATCGCAGGTGCTCCTGTCTGTGATGCAGCGTCAAGGGTAACCGCAGCCATGGTCTCCGAGCTGATAGTCCATGCTGCTGCAAAAGTCATCGAACTGTGCGTGCAGATGTTTGTTGTCTTGCAAAGGTCCCCATCTAACAGACTCAGGGATCGAGGCGTGGCACCACGATCCGTTACAGCCATGTGGATAAGATGCTTGTTATCTCGACTGCTAGTGACACGAGACCGTTGGGATCCAGCACGGCGTTCCGTATTACCCTCCTGAATCCACCGATTCCATATTCTGCTAACAGTCATTGGATCTCGACCAACGCGAGCAGCAATGTCGCGATACGATAAACCGCAATCGCAGTAGGCTACAATCGGACCTTTATCAAAGTCGGAAACGTGATGGTACGCATTTCTCCTCCTTACACGAGGCATCACAACAACGTGTCATCAGGCAACGCCGGTAAACTGCTGTTTGTGTATGAGAAATCTGTTGGAAACTTTCCTCATGTCAGCACGTTGCAGGTGTCGCCACCTTCTGTGAATGCTCTGAAAAGCTAATCATTTGCATATCACAGCATCTTCTTCCTGTTGGTTAAACTTCGCGTCTGTAGCACGTCATCTTCGTGGTGTAGCAATTTTAATGGCCAGTAGTGTATGTGTCCTCTCGGGAGCTAGTCGCGTGGGGCGGTTGAGGTTCTGCAGAGCGTTGAGTATGGCTCTTATGAACCCATCTATTCCACGTTCGCATTGCAGTCGCGGAATCCCGACTAACGCAAGCAGAAAATCGCGGAATGATAAACAGCAGTCTGCATAGGCTACGATCCTGTCGCTGTCGAATTCCGACACGTGTTGATTCACGATTCTGCTTCCTACACGGGCCATAACACCATCTTCTCACATACAACTAACATTAGATGTTTTTTCTGAATTAGAAACCCGCTAAGTAATCATTTCTTGTATGGAGAGTGCTGGTAGCATTAGTCCTACATACTTAGACTGGCTTGCGTTGGAATATTACGCGTTTGCATTCCCAAACAAGTAGTGTACTTCATCCCAGTATTACGTATGTTGCATGCTGCCTTCGTGGTGTAATTCGTATGGGTGTCCTTAAAGAAAGAAGGCTAAAGGACTGACTCTGGTTGAGCCCACATCGGTTAGAGCATCTGGAACAATGTTAGTAATCCGTTCTGGACGTCTGCATCTACATACATGCCCTGCAAGCCACCACACCGTGCGTGGCGGAGGGTACCTTATACGGCTACTCGTCATTCCCTTTCGTGTTGCATTCGCAAAAAAAGCGAGGTCTGAAAGAACTGGAGAGATTATTCTTCTCACTGACCGGGGTACTTCCATAGAATCTTTCTTAGGTTCAGCTCTATAGCTTTTCTGAAAGACATTTTTATGTTTACCGTGGAAAGCTGCTAATAACTTCATTATGCGGTCACTAGTTTCGACTATTTATGTCAACAAGTGGCAGTTGTCTCTCAATAAGAAAAAGTGTCCGGTCATTCACGTAAGTACAAAAGGAAATGCGTCAGATTTCGATTACACGATAAATCAAATATATTTAAAAGATGTCAATTTGACTAAATACCTAGGAATTGAAGTTACGAACAACTTAAGTTAGCACGATCACGTTGATAATGTTGGGGGGAAGACAAACCAAAGACTACATGTTATTGGCAGAACACTTATAAGATGCAACAGGCCTACTAAAGAGACAGTCTGCAATACGCTTGTTCTTCCTCTGCTAGAATAATGTTGTGCTGTATGGGATCCTTACCAGATAGCATTGACGGAGGACACAGAAAAAATTCAAAGAAGGGCAGCTCGTTTTGTATCACGAAACAGGGGTGAGAGTGTCATGGACATCATAAGCGAATTGGGATGGCAATTAAGCTAATTGGGATGGCAATCATTAAAACAAAGGCATTTTTCCTTGCGGCGAGATCTTTTCGCGAAATTTAAGTTACCAGCTTTCTCCTCTGAGTGTGTAAATTTTTATTGTCGCCAACCTACACAGGAAGAAATGATCATCGTAATCAAATAAGAGAAATCAGAGCTCGTACAGAAATATTTAGGTGTTCATTTTTCCGATGTGCTATTAGAGAGCGGAACGGTAAAGAAATAGTCTGAAGGTGATTCGAAGAATCCTCTGCTAGACACTTACGTGTGAATTACAGAGGAGTCATGCAGCTGTAGATATAGACTTCAAAACTTAAAATAGTGTTTAGAACACTTACATTATTCTGCAGTATGTTACATATCTACTTAATGTTTTGCAACGCATGTGTATGGTACAGTCTCTTGGCGACAGACACAATTCTTGGAAACTTGCGTGTCCAAAATTAACAAGTTACGTAACATAGTTGACAATAATAGAAGTTTAGTATACACCGTTTGAAGATTTAAGTCTGCCATGTGGTGACGTAACTTGTCATAACTAGCTGCAGCACAATAAAAACCGAGCGAGGTGGCACAGTGGTTAGCACACTCGACTCGCATTCGGGAGGACGACGGTTCAATCCCGCGTCCGGCCATCCTGATTTAGGTTTTCCGTGATTTCCCTAAATCGCTCCAGGCAAATGCCGGGATGGTTCATTTGAAAGGGCACGGGCGACTTCCTTCCCCGTCCTTCCCTAATCCGATGAGACCGATGACCTCGCTGTTTGGTCTCTTCCCCCAAATAATCCAATCCAAATCCACAATAAAAATTTGAACAGCTTTTGGTACTCGTAGTATACATAAAAATAACTTCTATTGAAATACTACAACAGTTCATCAGCAGGTTGACATCTGTAAACAACATCACTTAACACTGTCATCACTGCCCTAAAATATGTCCATCCACTTTTGATACACCTTGTATCTGTGATCAGGAACCATTTTCAGACATTGGAATGTATTAAATATTATGCCAAAGTTGTGGTTCAAATGGCTCTGAGCACTATGGGACTTAACTTCGCCGGCCGAAGTGGCCGTGCGGTTCTAGGCGCTGCAGTCTGGAACCGCGAGACCGCTACGGTCGCAGGTTCGAATCCTGCCTCGGGCATGGATGTGTGTGATGTCCTTAGGTTAGTTAGGTTTAACTAGTTCTAAGTTCTAGGGGACTAATGACCTCAGAAGTTGAGTCCCATAGTGCTCAGAGCCATTTGAACCAACTTAACTTCTAAGGTCATCAGTCCCCTAGAGCTTACAACTACTTAAACCCAACTAACCTAAGGACATCACACACATCCATGCCAAAATTGTGTCTTCTCTATTCTCGATGTCGTTGAACTCTGCTACCGAGGTTTGAAATTGGGATTATTTTAACATAAACAGCAGTGAGTTGTGGTTTATTCTCTTGAAATGTTCATTTGTTCTTAATCCAGTTTTTAAGCACCACTGATATACTTAATTAGATTGAGACATTTTCAGCAGACTGTATAGTAAACAACTTGCGAAGGTCGTAGCGTTGTCGTAGACACGAGATGGATTCGCGAAACTTTCACCTAAAATACTGCAATTTATGTCGAATTAAACGGCACTAAGACAACTGAATCAAATTTGCTACGAGATTATGCTCTAGGCAACACCATGGGTTGTGCTCGGGAAGCACATGGTTTGGTCACAGTGTAATATGGGCGCATACTTCGTGTGAATATTGTCAGTCAGAGGTAAGAGTCAAAACTCAGAAACTGCCATTTTCTCGTTACAGAATTATTGGCAACTACGACTATATTGCAAACAGCAAGCGTATATTTTGTATAGGATTATTCGAATAATAGGCAACAATCAGACACTGGTTTCAACATGAAAAAAATAGGGAAAAGTATTTACAAGAGAAAGAAAATTTTAGATTGGTGTGTGTGTGAGCAGTCAACTAAGAACTTGCTTAGCATATAAACGGACTACGTTTTTCGTATAGTTAATGTGTGCAATACGTTTCAGTAAGCTGCTAGCCATTTCACTGATTGGGACGTCAGAAGACTGATTATTCGAATTTATTATGAGGGCGGCGATGGCGAATTTTGATTTGCTACGGACAAAGGTAAAAGATCCTAGCGATAAATGTGCATAAGTGTATGACTGTGGGACAACTCAGGAAGGTAATTTAGCCTCCGAAAAACAATAACACCAAGCCTTGGGACTCAACACTAGACTGCTACAGTTCGTATCAGATTCATCAGCCGCATTTCGCAGATTCGACAGTTTATTTCACAAAAATGTCTGGATGATTTATTCACAACAGCCAAGACCAAATCCTGGTACGAAATCTTTCAAGGAAACATCATCTGTTCTGACTTTGATTGACATACATAGCACTTGAAGATTTTAGAGGCGACATTTATGTGACATTTAATTGCTCAAAGTATATTCCGAAACGAGAATTGCCGCTTTCTGCCAATATTATGTAATCACAAGACTCATGGAATCTGCGATTCTATAAGTATATAGACAGAATCACAGTATTAGTTTCGTAGTTAAGATATACCGTGAAATAATAAAAACGATGCGTTTGTGTCATACTAAAATTTACTGGCGATGGCAATAAAACAAAGTATTGTAACAGTCTCTGTCTAACGGTATCAATATCGAGCAGTCGCTCATCACCAAAGCGACTACAACAGCAGCAATACCATTACCTCCTCATCAGTCTTGTGCAGCCTCACGACGGTGAGTGTTAAACTGCAAGTTCGGAGCTCGGATCTTTAATCTGTGTTGGTTCTGATACTTTTTCCGGTAACGTACTTCATTTTCAATGACTATTTTAATTTTATCATGTCATTGCGTGAAGATATATCTGGCACTCATATGGACTGTTAATTACAACTATATTTGAGTTTTGTATTTACATACGAAAAACCATCAGCAGTATCTCATATCGTGTTTGAACATGAACCATTTTTTATGTTTTGAATGGTGTCCCGTGACGTATTTTACCTGAATTTTTTTTGTAAATGTGCTTCTGTAAGCAGAAACACTATAACGAGTGACTCAGTATTGTAATTTAGAATTACAGCACTACATATGCATGTGGCCCCTCGATAGAAACTAGGATGTTTTCAGTGGCGCATGTAACAGATGATCAGTGTTACCTATCACAAATACAATGTCGCCATCGGAAGACGTTCTGACAGTTCGAAACGAGTAGCGGCAGTTAACAATGATGTGTTTATAATATTTCATGAGTTTGGTGGCTGGCACCTGTTTCACTATAGATGATATCTTTATGCAACCAAGAAATGTGTAACTTCTGTGCGTATTTGACCATCTACTTGTACGTGCTCGGTCGGTTGGCTGAAATGACTTGACAATCGGAAGCTGTGTCCGCCTCCGGTAGCTGAGTGGTCAGCGCGACAGAATGTCAATCCTAAGGGCTCGGGTTCGATTCCCGGCTGGGTCGGAGATTTTCTCCGTTCAGGGACTGGTGTTGTGTTATCATCATCATTTCATCCCTACTGACGCGCAAGTCTCCGAAGTGGCGTCAAATCGAAAGGCTTGACCCGGCGAACGGTCTACCCGACGGAAGGCCCTAGCCACACGACGTCGGAAGCTGTGAAATAGAATAGAATTTACGACTAAAACCACGCTTACGAGTATTGATTTAGCTCGTGTCTTGTAACCGTACACTGCAATTCTATTAAAAACAACAAAATACTCTCAGAAATATTTATTTTGCTTTTGTTGATTAGACAGAATGCGTTTCATAGACAACTCTATGATCGTGTGTAAAAATTACGTTGCAAATCCTTCCCTATAACAGCACGTGGCATGGCACTGTCACACATCTAAAAGGAACAGACGTATATACGCAAAGGTTTTTGTTTATGATTGTTACCCGTAATTCTTTTTGTTACAATTACGATTTTTTTAACTAGGCGATACGAATTTCAAGCAAAAACTTTGTGAAGTTTGTACCGTTGCTTCCCGTATACATTTATGTCTACAGTCATGGTTTCATTTGTATTGCGAATCTCACCAATGTGACTTGTAGAAACATCTTGAAATGCGGTTTCTTCGGTCACCCTGAGGCACTGAATCGACATGAAACCGTCTGTTGGTCACTCTTTATTAATTTATACATTTAGTAACACTGCAGTGAAACTGCTAACGATGCTATGTACAGTTAGCCTTACAAGGATACAAGCGAGAACGAAGAATATGTTCACAAACATGTAAATGGGAAACGTAAGTATGAACATCACATACGTAAAATGTATGTTTCGCCTCAGAAGGCGAGTTAAAATGAGTTGAAACAGGTATCGTGTTACAGGCCACCTAAATAGTAGTAAAACTTTGACTGTTAGTTTTAATTTTACAGTCACAGTGTTTTAAACATCAATTATGGATAAAATATTCGCGGAACACACAGTTTTAGGCGTTTGTTTCTGTAGCCAGTCAAGAGTTCTTCTCTACACACGGGTTCCTACTGTTCCTACTGTAATCCCTATCTACCCGCGTCCCTTGACACGTTCTACAAGTCATAAAGGGAAATTTAGAATCAAAGCTGATGAGTGACGTAGAACCACACCTACAACTATGAAAGCAACACAAGCTTCATGGTCACATCGCATTGTTTCGACAGTTGGACGGCAGTGAACAGGCCATAAGCTTCTTTGTCACCTCAATCCATTCAAAACGTAGAAGCTGAATGTGACATACGCAAAGTGAGTAGAACTGTAACCACGCAAAAACAGCTGAACCGTGGCAAGTTACGGCGCGTTGCAGACCCGCGCACACAGTGATGAGTACAAAGTCAGACCTGTAACTAACAGAAATGTTGTTTCTTTATTGTAAAATCTTCATTTGCGGCTGATTACAGAGTAATTTGTTTAGTCTGTTACGCAATTTCGTTTATTACGTTATTTCTCTGGGAACACACCCACACCTGCGCAAATTTCTTTAGTGCAAAGTTTATTTTTGTAAAGAAAACATATCCATATACTGATGGTGCTCTTGTTGGCAACACAGTTAAATTCTGTCTTGACTCTTTGACTTCAAATTTCAAAGGTGTAGTGCTCAATGTTGTTCCCTGTTTTTCTTTCCAGCAGGGTAGGTTGTATAGCTGGGCAAGTCGAGCGCGTATCGTGCTCATGAAGGAAACGGAGGACAGTATTCGTGTACCGAAGAAATGAAAACTGACTCAGTTTGTGGAATCTTGTGCAGACGGTGCAATTTTTTCTCTGCGGAGACTAAATGCGAGATAATGACGAACAAAGAATCCTACGTATGCAGGTAGTTTAAAAATGAGCCGTAGTCTGATCAGTCACATACTTCGCTACAGTGAACAGTGAGACGGTATAGATGGGTTTACGATTACAGAGTCGCAGTGCATGCAGTGGAAGTGTTGCACGACAACGCTGTGAAGAGCTGTTCCACCAGAAACGGCATCGTCGTTGCAGTACAGTAGCATCTGCATGTTAACAGATATGATGCATTACTGTTTGTTTTCGTTACATGGCCACGCCTTCATCTTCATCTACATCTGTACCCGCAAACTACCGTTGGCAGGATGGGGAAGCATTAACAGTGTACCAGTAACTTTTCTTCTTATTCCTATTTCAGTCCCTGGCGGTACGCGGGTAGCAACATTACTGTGCACTCTGCGTAAGCCCGAAGTTTTCTAATTTTGTCATTACACGTGATGTGTTGTGGTTGAAGAAATGGATTTCTTCACTCAAGATGACACGTGGCCTCTTGGAATATTGAGAGAAAGGTTCTCCACGTTGCAAAACACCCTTTTCGTAGCGTCGTCCACTGGATTTTGTTAAGCATTTGTGTCAGCTGACAAAAGCAATGCGTGAAGAATCGCACAGCTGTTCTTTGAAGATCTTCCTCTTCTGTTATTACGACTGGGCAACGGTGTCAGACCATCGACCAGGATTCTAGAAACGGCCAAACGAGGGAAGTGATCTCTTCCAGAAGGAAATTACACTTTCTTAGCAATCTTTTGGTAAACACATGATAATGTGTCCTATCACTGTGAGTTAAAAACATGGAGAAAAAGTAATCTGGTAAAAAACTGATTGAAATATGCTGTTCATTATTTTGCTGAAAATTTTTCCTCGGCCACGGGACATCCACAACTGTCAGTAATATTTTTATTCAATCACAACACAGCAGAGCGTCAAGAATTTTCTCTACGAGAGATTTCCGCTCTTTTTTTATTTATTGATTTCCTTAACCTGGCAATATAAAGGTCATCAGACCCTCTTTTACATCTAACCAGGCATTTTACATATTTTACATTTCATCCATTACAATAAGCACTGCATCTGACGTATTCCAACCGACAGAGGGACTCCTGCAGTTCAGCTGCGAACACTTGGAAAAGACCTGCAGGTAGCCACTGGACTCTCCCTACACCTCTCCAATGCAGAGGATGATTGGTGACTTTGGATAGCATCGACAACAACAAGAAAGCACTAACAGCACGGTCACATGTGATGTGTCCAAGGTTGGGACGACACTCAAGAGCTTCCATTTGAAAGAAATGTTTCTCTAATAAAGTAAAATTCGGATACGCTTCGTTTGCGTGCTAGCATCTCTGAAATGTGGAGGAGGACGTAGGCAGTTTGGATAACACAAGTTAGGAAAGGAGTAAAGAAGACAGCGAAGATTACTGTCAGTAAACACCATTCTAATTCACTTGCGGAAGATGCCCAATATGACAGCCACCAAATTCCTTACATCTGTTTAGCCCAACCCGTCGAAAGACTCCCGGCATATTACGGATGATTCCAGCTGCTACTTGTATTCGTACCACAAGATTTTGTGGTTACTCCACGGGTGCTAGAACGCCAGGGCTGCAACAGAGTGAGCAGAGTGCAGAGAAGCGAATGAGTCACGGAGTCTGGACTGTGGTTTTGAGTTCAAATACGGAGCAGGAGATGAGTGGAGTAACTAACTGTAGGAAATACACCGGAGCGAGCCACTGGAGACTGTCGGTTCCTTACATCAAAACACTCCTTCAAAATGGCTCTGAGCACTATGGGACTCAACTTCTGAGGTCATTAGTCCCCTAGAACTTAGAACTAATTAAACCTAACTAACCTAAGGACATCACACACATCCATGCCCGAGGCAGGATTCGAACCTGCGACCGTAGCGGTCTCGCGGTTCCAGACTGCAGCGCCTAGGACCGCAGGAAAACACTCGTCAAACAACCCTTTTGAACCTTTCAAAGTCTACGAACTTCCAGCATGCTGGAGTGTCTCGTGTCAGCAACTTCAGTTAATAGATAGAACGAAAAACCAGTCCAAGTCGCAAATATTTTACTTTTTATTCGTTCGATGACTAGTTTGGGTCGAGACCCATTTTCCAATCGACATAACAAGGTCGAAAATGGCATTTCCGAAGGTGTCCAAAAGAGTACAATGTACATTTACAGTGCATACAGACAACTGGAGCCTGTACGCACTATAAATGTACATTGCACTTGTGGTGTTGGCAGAAGAGCCAACACCGTGTAACAACTGGAGGCCGAAATGCACGCGTTATAGCTCACGCAGGCTGGCGTGAGGAGGGAAGAACTATACTGACGTGAGGTCTGGAACATGACAAGGAATGAGAATTCAGAAAGCGGACGTAATTAGTTTGATACTTAACTTTAATCCATTAATGATGAACGTCGCTCTTGGCGGTACATGATTCACAACATAATCTGTTCAGAATAGTAACTGAATATGGCGCCTTGCTAGGTCGTAGCAAATGACGTAGCTGAAGGCTATGCTTAACTGTCGTCTCTGCAAATGAGAGGGTATGTAGACAGCGAACCATCGCTAGCAAAGTCGGCTGTACAACTGGGCGAGTGCTAGGGAGTCTCTGTAGGCTTGACCTGCCGTGTGGCGGCGCTCGGTCTGCAATCACTGATAGTGACGCGGGTCCGACGTATACTAACGGACCGCGGCCGATTTAAAGGCTACCACCTAGCAAGTGTGGTGTCTGGCGGTGACACCACAGCACTCTAAAAAAAAAAAAATGGTTGAGATGGCTCTGAGCACTATGGGACTGAATATCTTAGGTCATCAGTCCCCTAGAACTTAGAACTACTTAAACCTAACTAACCTAAGGACAACACACATATCCATGCCCGAGGCAGGATTCGAACCTGCGACCGTAGCGGTCGCGCGGTTCCATACTGAAGCGCCTAGAACCGCTCGGCCACACTGGCCGGCCCACAGCACTCTGACATCTTCGTAAATTCCATTTTCGACCTTGTTATGCTGATTGTAAAAAGAATCTCGGCCCGAAACTAGTCATCGAATGAATAAAAAGTAAAATATTTGCAACTTAGACTTGTATTTCGTTCTATTGACTTTCAAAATCTGTCAGTAGCGTTCGGAGTCACACCACACGCCTCGAGACATCGGGTCGAGCGGTGACAACAATGATAGCACTAACGTTCGCACTCGATGTGTCCGACACTTGTGAGGCCGCGTTCGCAGCTGTGAGACGCGAGCTGGGAGAGCGAGCAGCGCGGCGCGGCACAGGACAGCTGCAGCGGGTGAGTCACGGAGGCTGACCTGTGAGCGAGCGGCGAGGTGGGCAGGCTGCGCGCGCGCCGCGCCCGGTGTCTGGGCCTGTAGCGGCCGTCGGCCGCAGACGACGTCGCCGCCGCCGCAGCGGCAGCCGCCGCCGCAGACGACGCATTGTTGCCCATGGCGAGGCCGGCGCACCACTGCCGCTCAGACCACCCCCGACGCCGCGACAGCTGTTCCACCATTCATCTCGGCACGCTATCGATCCGCGGGGAGGTGCGTGCCGCGTGCCACGCACGCTGCGTGTCCGTCTGCGATAGGCGGAGCGGGGACGGCCGGCCGGATCCCCTCGCTTTAACGCTCTTAACGGGGAGGGGGCGAGGGTGCGAATTCTGCACCGACGCAGTCGCCGCTCCCGGCGCACCGAGGGGCACAGCGCCGCTCCGGCACCCGCGGCAAGGCTAACTTCCGTGCCTCCCGCTGCCCGCTGATAAGCGACTCGTCAGAGAGCGACATCCACCGTGCAGCGTGCTCTCTTCCCCCGCGTGCCGACCCCGCGCATGCCCGCTGTCGCCGCACGCCGGCTGGCCACACGACACTCACCGTAAGGTTGCGTTCACAGTGGCACAGACAACAGTCGTCAGACCGAGCGAGGTTGCGCAGTGGTTAGCACACTGGACTCACATTCGGAACGACGACGGTTCAATCCCGCGTCCGACCATCTTGATTTAGCCGGCCGATGTGGCCGTGCGGTTAAAGGCGCTTCAGTCTGGAACCGCGTGACCGCTACGGTCGCAGGTTCGAATCCTGCCTCGGGCATGGATGTGAGTGATGTCCTTAGGTTCTAAGTTCTAGGCGACTGATGACCTCAGAAGTTGAGTCGCATAGTACTCAGAGCCATTTGAGCCATCCTGATTTAGGTTTCCCGTGATTTCCCTAAATCGCTCCAGGCAAATGCCGGGATGGTTCCTTTGATAGGGCACGGCAGACTTCCTTCCCCATCCTTCCCTAATCCGACGAGACCGATGACCTCGCTGTTTGGTCTCTTCCCCCAAACAACCCAACCCCAACCCAACGGTCGTCAGACACCGTCGCCAGAGGCCGCCCGATAACATCTGCCGACAGCGTGGTCATAGTGTGTCCGTCTCCTCTGTCAACTTTTGGCAGGGTCGAGGAACTTAGGTTAGGTTGGAATCTATTCTGTGTATGAAGTAGGTTAGACTTTAACCTCTTACGGTGGGGCGGATGCCACGACGCCTCTGTGCTCGGATACGGGTGGTGTATAGCGGCTTCTGTTATTAAAGAGAGCTCTCCTGTCTCGTAAGGAACGTGACGAGTACTATGCACTCTGTCCTCAGTCAACGGAACAACCACACAAGTTTGAAAAATACAGGGTGTTACAAAAAGGTACGGCCAAACTTTCAGGAAACATTCATCACACACAAATAAAGAAAAGATGTTATGTGGACATGTGTCCGGAAACGCTTAATTTCCATGTTAGAGCTCATTTTAGTTTCGTCAGTATGTACTGTACTTCCTCGATTCACCGCCAGTTGGCCCAATTGAGGGAAGGTAATGTTGACTTCGGTGCTTGTGTTGACATGCGACTCATTGCTCTACAGTACTACCATGAAGCACATCAGTAAGTAGCATCAATAGGTTGGTGTTCATCACGAACGTGGTTTTGCAGTCAGTGCAATGTTTACAAATGCGGAGTTGGCAGATGCCCATTTGATGTATGGATTAGCACGGGGCAGTAGCCGTGGTGCGGTACGTCTGTATCGAGACAGATTTCCAGAACGAAGGTGTCCAGACAGGAAGACGTTCGAAGCAATTGATCGCCGTCTTAGGGAGCACGGAACTTTCCAGCCTATGACTCGCGACTGGGGAAGACCGAGAACGACGAGGACACCTGCAATGGACGAGGCAATTCTTCGTGCAGTTGACGATAACCCTAATGTCAGCGTCAGACAATTTGCTGCTGTACAAGGTAACGTTGACCACGTCGCTGTATGGAGAGTGCTACGGGAGAACCAGTTGTTTCCATACCATATACAGCGTGTGCAGGCACTATCAGCAGCTGATTGGCCTCCACGGGTACACTTCTGCGAATGGTTCATCCAACAATGTGTCAATCCTCATTTCAGTGTAAATGTTCTCTTTACGGATGAGGCTTCATTCCAACGTGATCAAATTGTAAATTTTCACAATCAACATGTGTGGGCTGACGAGAATCCGCATGCAATTGTGCAATTACGTCATCAACACAGATTTTCTGTGAACGTTTGGGCAGGCATTGTTGGTGATGTCTTGATTGGGCCCCATGTTCTTCCACCTACGCTCAATGGAGCACGTTATCATGATTTCATACGGGACACTCTACCTGTGCTGCTAGAACATGTGCCTTTACAAGTACGACACAACATGTGGTTCACGCACGATGGAGCTCCCGCACATTTAAGTCGAAGTGTTCGTACGCTTCTCAACAACAGATTCGGTGACCGATGGATTGGTAGAGGCGGACCAATTCCATGGCCTCCACGCTCTCCTGACCTCAACCCTCTTGACTTTCACTTATGGAGGCATTTGAAAGCTCTTGTCTACGCAACCCCGGTACCAAATGTAGAGACTCTTCGTGGTCGTATTGTGGATGGCTGTGATACAATACGCCATTCTCCAGGGCTGCATCAGCGCATCAGGGGTTCCATGCGACAGAGGGTGGATGCATGTATCCTCGCTAACGGAGGACATTTTGAACATTTCCTGTAACAAAGTGTTTGAAGTTACGCTGGTACGTTCTGTTGCTGTGTGTTTTCATTCCATGATTAATGTGATTTGAAGAGAAGTAATAAAATGAGCTCTAACATGGAAAGTAAGCGATTCCGGACACATGTCCACATAACATATTTTCTTTCTTTGTGTTTGAGGAATGTTTCCTGAAAGTTTGGCCGTACCTTTTTGTAACACCCTGTATATGAGATGAGGAGAAAAAAAATGGTTCAAATGGCTCTGAGCACTATGGGATTTAACTGCTGTGGTCATCAGTCCCCCAGAACTTGAACTACTTAAACCTAACTAACCTAAGGACAGCACACACATCCATGCCCGAGGCAGAATTCGAACCTGCGACCGTAGCAGCAGCGCGGCTCCGGACTGGAGCGCCTAGAACCGCACGGCCACCGCGGCCGGCGAGATGAGGAGAGAAACGTTGTGTTACATACTAGAGATGGCCGGCCGGGGTGGCGGAGCGGTTCTAGGCGCTACAGTCTGGAACCGCGTGAGCGCTACGGTCGCAGGTTCGAATCGTGCCTCGGGCATGGATGTGTGTGATGCCTTTAGCTTAGTTAGGTTTAAGTAGTTCTAAGTTCTAGGGGACTGATGACCTCAGAAGTTAATTCCCATAGTGCTCAGAGCCATTTGAACCAACTATACTCGAGATAATTCGTGGTAACCTTGAAAAGCAAATTATAAACACTCTGTTTCGCTGTATTTGTTTGAAGTTATGCAGACGTACGTCAATTAACTTTCAATGGCTGTCATTTTGCGCACGAGTGGAAGACAAGCAAAAAGTGTAGCCGTAAGATATTCTGAAAACCTAAACCGCGTAAAAGTGGAACTACATACCGTACACCACATTTGCCCAAACCACTTCATATCAACAGAAATCACTACCCTACTGGTGCAAAACGCCAGTAAGCAGTAATAATAATTTGTAGACGACTGATGACAACCTACCACAAAAAAAGGCCCGATGCAGTAGTCATAAGCATGTAACATATACCACCCACTTTCACTTGAGAAAATTATTTTTTGAGGTTACAATCTACGCCTAAAATTTTCGACAAAGATTTTGTCTATTTGAGGTTTTGAATAAACCTGCGATTTCAGTCCACAGATTCCTAACAATATCCTTATTACGAGACCGAGCGAGGTGGCGCAGTGGTTAGACACTGGACTCGCATTCGGGAGGACGACGGTTCAATCCCGCGTCCGGCCATCCTGATTTAGGTTTTCCGTGATTTCCCTAAATCGCTCCAAGCAAATGCCGGGATGGTTTCTTTCAAAGGTCACGGCCGACTTCCTTCCCCGTCCTTCCCTAATCCAATGAGACCAATGACCTCGCTGTCTGGTCTCCTTCCCCAAAACAACCAACTATCCTTATTACGATATTTTCATCCTCAGGATGCCGCAAACTCATTTTTTCTAGGACTAAACTTAGACTTGTTTCTCACGCTCCCTAATTCGTGTGCGAGATTGTCGGTCGATCTGACCGAAGAAAAAAAAAATTATTTGAATTTCACCGATTGTCGCCCAAGTCTGTACGTTCATGAGATAATATCGGCTATAGTGTGACCTCAAACATAGTGGCGTTGTGATTTGAAAAGATCGGCCGTCTCCGGCCTATGTCGTCATCGGCAGAATCCACATATATCGGAGCCACTGTGACTGCAGCCCTTATCACGCTACGAACGAACTAGACTGTTTTTGAACCTTCTCCTTTGATGCATGCGCGAATCCGCGGTGTGGTCCTCGGAAGGGATCGCAGTTTGTTACTGTCTCCTCCCCCATCGCCCTTCAAAATACTGGCTCACACGAACTCATCTTCACCTTCATCTACATGGCTACTCTGAAAATCACACTTCAGTGCCTGGCAGAGGGTTCACAATACTTCACTGTTATTCCACTCTCGAGCAACGCGCGGAAATAAAAGACCATTTATATCTTTCCGCACGAGCTCTGACTTCTCTTATTTTATTATGATGATCGTTTCCCTCTACGAAGGTCGGCGTCAACAAAATATTTTCGGATTCGGAGGAGAAAGTTGGTGATTGAAATTTCGCGAGAAGATTCCGCCGCAACGGATAACGCCTTTGTTTTAATGATGTCCACCTCAAATCCTATCACGTCAGTGGCACTCTCTCCTCTATTTCTCTATAAGTTCTCTTGAAGTTTCTCGATGTACTCCGTTAATCCTAACTGGGAACCATCCCACACCGCGCAGCACTACTCCAAAAGAGGACGGAAAAATGTAGAGTAGGTAGTCTGTTTAGTAGATTTGTTGCATCTTCTAAGTGTTGTGCCAGCAAAACGTAGTTTTTGGTTCGCCTTTCCAATAATATTTTCTATGCGTACTTTTACAATTTAAGTTCTTCGTAATTGCATTTAGCTGAATTTTAGCACTCATTTGGATGACCTCACAATTTTTATTATTTTGAGTCAATTGCCAATTTAACACACAATACAGGTATCTTAACTAAGTCGTTTTGCTATTGGTTTTGATCTTCTGATCTAGCCGATAAACGACAGCATCATCTGCAAACAACCTAGGACGGCTGCTCAGAGTGTCACCTAAATCGTTTATATAGATAAGGAACAACAGAGATCCTATAACACTATTGGGAAACGCCAGAAATCACTCCTGTTTTACTCATTGACTTTCCGTCAACTACTACGAACTGTGACCTCTCTTGACAGGAAATCATGAATCCAGTCACATAACTTGAGACGATATTCCATACGCACGCAATTTGATTACAAGCAGCTTCTGAGGTACGGTGTCAAAAGCCTTCTGGAAATCTAGAAATACAACATCAATTTAAAATCCCTTATCGATAGCACACAGCACTTAGTGTGAGTAAAGAGATAGTTGTGTTTCACAAGAGCGATGTTTTCTATGTCCGTGTTGACTATGTGTCATAGACCGTTCACTTCGACGTAATTCATAACGTTCGAACACAATGTATGTTCCAAAATCCTGCTGCAGATTGACGTTAATGATATGGCCTGTAATTTAGTAGCCGGCCAGGGTGGCCGAGCTGTTCTAGGCGCTGCAGTCTGGAACCGCGCGACCGCTACGGTGGCAGGTTCGAATCCTGCCTTGGGCATGGATGTGTGTGATATCCTTAGGTTAGTTAGGTTTAAGTAGTTCTAAGTTCTAGGGGACTGATGACCTCAGAAGTTAAGTCCCGTAGTGCTCAGAGCCATTTGAATCATTTTTTTTGTAATTTAGTGGATTACTCCTATTGCCTTTCTTGAATACTGGTGTGAACTGTGCAGCTTTCCGGTCTTTGGATACAGATCATTCGTCGAGCGCCGGCCCGAGTGGCCGAGCGGTTCTAGGAGCTGCAGTCTGGAACCGCGCGACCGCTACGGTCGCACGTTAGAATCCTGCCTCGGGCATGGATGTTTGTGATATCCTTAGGTTAGTTAGGTTTAAGTTGTTCTAAGTTCTAGGGAAGTTAAGTCCCATAATGCTCAGAGCCATTAGAGCCATTTTTTTCGTCGAGCGAGAGGTTTTGTATGATTGTTATAAATGGAGCTATTGAATGAGCATATTCCGAACGGAACCTAATTGGATTACAGTCTGGACCGGGTGATTTGCTTTTATAAAGTGATTTACGTTGCTTCACTGCACCGTGAATATCTACTTCAAAGTTACTCATGTTGGCAGGTGTTCTTGATTCGAATTTTGGAATATTTACTTCGTCGTCTTTGGCGAAAGAATTTCGGAAGGTTGTGTGTAGTAACCCGGCTGTAGTAGCACTGTCATCGATAGTACTTCCATTGCTATTGGGCAGAGAAGGCATTGGTTGTGTCTTTCTGCTAGCATACTTCCCATACGACCAGAATCTCTTTAGATTTTCTGCCACGTTTCGAGATAAAGTTACCACGTGTAAACTATTACAGCATCTCGTATTCAAGTCCGCGTTAAAGTTCGAGCTTCTGTAAAAGATCACCAATCCTGGGGTTTTTGCGTTCGTTTAAATTTGGCATGCTTTCGTAGTTTCTGCAACAGTGTTCTGACCTGTTTTGTCTACCATGGGGGATCATCTCTGTCGTTTGTTAATTTATTTGGTATAAATCTATCAATTGCTATCGATACTATTTCTTTGGATTCAAGCCACATCTGTTCTACAGTTACAGTATTAATTTGGAGGGGGTGGAGATTGTGTCTCAGGAATGCATCAAGTGAATTTTTATCTGCTTTTTCGAACAGATGTTTCCCGTTCAAGCCACGAACTCCGCAGCTTGACCAAAAATGTCTTTACCGAAAGCATCCAAACTCCGGCAACTATACTCTGTTCGTAGTAAGTTTAACACTAGCGTATACATTGAGCTGTGTATTACTCTGTCTTTGTTGTTACCTCATTGTAGTCTTCGTTCCACGGGACGTAAACAACTCTCCGCCGAGTACATTGCTCCACGTATGATTATTACGGTACGTTCGTGCTGTACCATCACACATCGCCTTACTGACGCATTTGACCTGCAGCTATACTGCCTTCCAGGCCGCTTGGTCCCGCGCTAGGCGAGTTTCGCAAAAGTAATGAAGAGCAGGCAAACATTTTAACTTCATTTGCGTTCAGTTGTTGTTGTTGTTGTTGTTGTTGTTGTTGTTGTAGTCATGTTCGGTCCGAAGACTGGTTTGACGCAGGTCTCAACGCTAGTCTATCCTGTGCAAGGCTATTCATCTCTGCACAGGTACCACAACATACATCTATTTGAACCTGTTTATTGTCTTCAAGCCTTTTTCTCCCTCTAAAATGTTTATCCCCCCACACTTCCCTCAATACCAAGTTGCTAGTTCCTTGACGCCTACCAAGTTGCTAGTTCCTTCATGACTCAGAATGTGACCTGTCAACCGGTCTCTCCTTTTACTCAAGTTGCGCTTCTATTCTCTTCTTGTCTTAACTGTATATCGTCCATTTTCACTTCGTACAAGACTACACTCAGGGTAAATAGCTTCAGGAAAGCCTTCGTAAGACTTAAATTGATATTAGATGTGAAAAATTCCTATTTTTCCGAAATGCTTTTCTTGCCGTTGCCAGCCTGCATTCGTATCCTGTCTACTTCGGCCAACATAAATTATTTTATACTGCAGAAAGGGTAAAAGTGGCTTACTATTTTTATTTCACTTTTCTAATATTTCTCTCCTATAACAACTGATTTAATTCGATTGCACTCTGTTACTCTTATTTTACTTTTGTTAATGGTCATCAGAGAGCCTAATTTCGAGGCACTGTCCATTCTGTTCAACTGTTCTTCCAAATCCTTTGCCCTCTCTGGCAGAACTAGAATGTCATCGGCTAACTACAAAAATTTTATTTCTTCTCCCTAAACTATAATTCCCATTCCGAATTTCTCTTTGGTTCTTTTCACTGCTCGATATACAGATTGAATAACAGAAAAGAGTAAATGTACTAGGTTCCCTGAAGACACAGTTCTGCTGCAGTAGGGATCACAAGTGCATCACGGTATGCAACTGAAATGGCGCACCAACTGGAAACGTTCTCCAAATTGAAGGACGCGGGACATCACGATTCTTGTGGGCAAAACGTCAAAATTGCACACACATTCAGCTTGAAATTCTGGTGGTATATGGACCAAATACATTCTCGCGTCCACCCGTGGTGAAATGGTGCCAAGAATTTGAGCCAAGGTTGCACAGGCGCGGGTGATGCTGTTCGGGAAGTCTAGGTCTTGCATCATGTGAGTTTTCATATTTCCGGCAAGCTGAAAGAAAAATCGAGGGAAAGAGATTTTCCAAAGACGAGAACGTTCACACGGTGGTGTTCTATCGTCGAGGAATTGAATGATTAGTAGAACGCTCTGACCGTTGGTTACAGAGGCTTGGTGAGTACACTGAAAAACAGTGTCATGTATCTGTGTCACTTTGACGTGTAGTGCACTATTCAACAAACGTTACTTGGCCTGCCACAATAATGTGCAACTTACTTTCTGAACTCTCCTCGCATCATTAGGGAAATGATTCTGCCGTTTATCAACAGACAAGCACAGTATTCAGTTTCATATTTCAGACGAACATAAGCAGATTGAGACAGGTACACAGCGTACCACGTAATATGCGCGCAGAACGTAAGACGGATCAGGTATTTTTTGTTTTCAGGCGACTGAGCCTGAGTGCTACGGACATAAAGCGGAGGGCACGGCAGAGGCAGAGGAAGGGAAGAAGAGCAATGGCAGCGGCGCATCGGCCGTGAGAGGGTAAGCACGCAGATAAAAGGGAGCATCCGTGCAGAGGAGCAGGTGCAGGGGTGGGGCTGAATACACCCAGAGGCTGTATTGCATTACACAACTGGCTCAACGAGTATCGCCAAGGATCAAAGTCGTCACTTCTTATTGCTTTTCACTAACGCTGCCGAAACGTTGCGTCTTCTCACAAAGAGTTTCTCGTAATATCACAAAAATCCTGTCTTGATCCGTTGCCTTTATTACACGACTAAGTTCGCGACTGTTAGGTTGCGATCGTCGCTTACATCTCGTGTTTTCTACTCGGCCCGCAGCCATCAGTCGCGCTCTGAAATGAGCCGTCACACAGTCGCCCACTCATATTAGTCTGCACTTAGCTCTTCGCAGGTGTCCAGGCCTACTGCTGCCTTGCAATGCGGGTTAACGCCAGGAAGAAAAGCGTAGCTGTACTCTCGTTAAGTCCTGCTGCCTGCAATTATTTCGCTAACGCGCCAAGGTATGTGACGATCTGCCCCATTTAACGGTGAGCCCCTAACTTTTCAGCCCAGTTGTTGTTTCTGGCTTAGGCACACTATTCCGACGATCGACCCATCGTCCAAGAAGAGTTGAGGCAGCGAGTACACACAGCAGCACAACTAGCTGCACCTAAAGAAGACGACTGGGTCGGTCGTCGAAGTATTCTACTTAAAATGGAAACAACTTTTCTGAATACACAGAAGCTCACCATCAACCAATCACGGCGAGACAACCTGTGAGATAAAAACGTACTATGTTGTACTTGCTAACAAGTCACGTATCGGGTTTCATACTAAGTACAAATACTTGTTAGAAGTCGAGGAGAAAAATTGCCGATATGGCAAAGAGAGAGAGCGCGTTTCTAAGTCAAAAATAAACTTATTTCTTTATATAACTCCCTTTTGGGTCAATGCAACATACACTGCTCTGCAAACTTTAAGGACGAGATTGATAAAGTAATTTAACGTAGTAACTGCTCAGTGGAAATGAATGAAAGTGCGGCAGCGTGGTGGCAGAAGTCTCCCAGTCGTGCACAGTAAACTGGACGTCACACGGCATCAGGTTGGCGTGGCTTTAGCATCAAATGGGGTTAGACGAGGCGGCTGAAGGAACTAGAAAGACAGTTTGTGTCAATCAGCGAAAAGTTACGGTGCATTGTGGTGATGTTCTTCATCATATGTGAGACCTTAACTTTTCCCGGCGAACCGAACGTTCAAATAACTTACGGGTTTGCTGCAGGGTGACGTCGTCGACCATCACCGATATTTTGACAGGAGCACACCTTGCCTTTCTCAAGGCACAACTGCAAGGAGGAAGCAATGTGCAAGGGAATTTGATACCTCGGTTCACACAACCAAAGATAACCAACATCAGAAATATCGATAGTGACTATTAATCAACAGGTGAGGTAGCACTAATTCTGTCCCTCTGTTTTTTTATGAGAGACAGAGCCGGATTCCAAGCAGCATTTAAACAAAATCCACCATCTCTGTTTATAAGGTTGCTTGATAGTTTGATTTCAACAGCTTCCTTAATAACACTATCCCAATAGCTGAACGTGCAAGCCAGAATCTCCGTGTTGTTGTATTCCGTAGGATGACCGGTGTCAAGGCAATGTTCTGCAATAGCGGATTTCCTCGGCTGTTGTACGCGTGTGTGACGCTTATGTTCAATACACCGGTCTTCCACAGTCCTGATTGACCAATATATGACATGCCACAACTGCAAAGAATAGGATAGGCACCAGCCTTACGCAGACCAAGATCATCTTTTACTGACGCCAACAGGGCCATAATCTTAGAAGGTGGTCGAAAAACACATTTCACATCATATTTCCGCAAAATACGGCCAATCCTGTAGGAAATGCTTCCTGCGTACGGCAAAATGGCCGTAGACCTAGGTGCCCACTTCGTTGCTATCGTCACTCACCAGTTACACAGAAGGCTGATAGTGCAACGCACGTTTGATTTGCCTCTCACTATAACCATTCTGACGAAAGGTGACTTCGAGATGTGACAGCTCAGCTGCCAAACTTTCAGGGTCTGGGATAACGTGGGCCCTGTGAACCAAGGTACGAAGTACTCCTTCACGCTGAGCTGGATGGTGACAACTATCAGCTCGCAGATACAAGTCAGTGTGGGTAGGCTTCCTATAAACAGAATGCCCCAACGTACCATCAGTCTTTCTTCTGAACAACACATCAAGGAAGGGAAGGCATCCATTCTTTTCCACCTCCATAGTGAACTGAATATTCGGGTTGATTGAATTCAGGTCTTCCAAAAACCGGTTTAAATTTTCACTACCATGAGGCCAAAAAACAAAAGTATCGTCTAAATATCTGAAAAAAACACGCATGTTTCAAGGTATTAAATTCCCTTGCACATTGCTTCCTCCTTGCAGTTGTGCCTTGAGAATGGCAGGGTGTGCTCCTGTCGAAATATCGGCGGTGGTCGACAACATCTGTATCGCCTCGCACGGGGAAGAATCATCGGGACACTGGAAGAAGAACGTAGTGTGTGACGAATGTAGCCACCAAGGAGTTGGCTGTTGCGCACAGCATCGTTTCCCGTGCACACGGAGCTTTCCCAACCACAAGCACTGCTGCCCTGACCGAAGGATAAGAGGTGGCCGACCACGGTCAACTACAGCAGCAGATGACCGCTACATTGTGCAACAGGTAAGAAGGAACTCACGTCAAACAGCGGGTACAATTGCAACCACATTTAACAGGACTGAAAGGCACGCAATCTGACGCTCCACTGTTTCACGGCGATTGCGCGGGGGTGGTCTCTTTGCCCGACGATTAGGCAGTACGTCGTGTTCTGTTATCACCCACACATCGGCGCACCGTTTGCGACGGTCCCAAGAGCATGGTGCTAAAAAATGGCTCTGAGCACTATGGGACTTCACTGCTGAGGTCATCAGTCCCCTAGAACTTAGAACTACTTAAACCTAACTAACCTAAGGACATCACACACATCCATGCACGAGGCAGGATTCGAGCCTGCGACCGTAGCGTCTAGAACCGCTCGGCCACTCTGGCCGGCAGCATGGTGCTCTTCTCGGATGAGAGCATATTCAGTGTGAGTAGTGATTCTGGACGTACCTTCATAGGACGAGAGGTGGGAACATGTAATGTAGCCGGAAAATTGTCGAACACGATCGTCGTTTTGTTGGTGCAGGTGTTTTGGTGTGGGGAAGCATAATGTTGCACGGTCGTACTGACCTCCAACTCCAAATCTTTAAACACGGTACACTCACTGTCAACGTTATTGTGACACTGTACTCCTTTCCCATGTGCGTCTTTTCAGGTATGTATTCGGATTCCACTTCATTTTTATGGACGACAGTGCGCGACCGCATCGAAGAGCCCAGATGAAGAAGTCCTTGGAACGAGGACACTGCAGCACGCACACATCCAGCAGTTGTCAACCGCGCTGGTAGAGCAATGGAACGCCTTACCACAAGAACCTCTTGACCAGCATGGGACCACTTTGCAGAGCATACATTGCCGTCCGTGGTGATCACATTCTACTAAGAGCCACGTCCCGCATTTTGTAATGTGCAGGGGACCATCATGAATCGCCGTGACTTCAGTGTCATTATTGTCTTTGAATAAAAGTGCTATTTCTGTCCGTCTCATTGCGTATTTCTTTCAGTTACCTTCCGCACTAATCTGCAGCAGTTTTTCATATAAGTGTATTAAAATGTTTCCCAGTGAATAGATTCCATCTCGGAAGTGCGACTCCAGAACTTCTCCACAATACTTCTATATCGTTGTTAAACCTCTTCAATGGACTCGGAGAGTTTTCTATCTACCGGGTGATCAAAAAGTCAATATAAATTTGAAAACTGAATAAATCACGGAATAATGTAGATAGAGAGGTACAAATTGACACACATGCTTGGAATGACATGGGGTTTTATTAAAACAAAACAAAAAAAAAGGTTCAAAAAATGTCCGACAGATGGCGCTTCATCTGATCAGAATAGCAATAATTAGCATAACAAAGTAAGACAAAGCAAAGATGATGTTCTTTACAGGAAATGCTCAATATGTCCACCATCATTCCTCAACAATAGCTGTAGTCGAGGAATAATGTTGTGAACAGCACTGTAAAGCATATCCGGATTTATGGTGAGGCATTGGCGTCGGATGTTGTCTTTCAGCATCCCTAGTGAAGTCGGTCGATCACGATACACATGCGACTTCAGATAACTCCAAAGCCAATAATCGCACGGACTGAGGTCTGGGGGAGGCGAAAGTGGCGGCTGAGCACACGATCATCACCAAACGACGCACGCAACAGATCTTTCACGCGTCTAACAATATTTGTTTTTTTTGTTCTAATAAAACCCCATGTCATTCCAAGCATGTGTGTCAATTTTTACCTCTCTATCTACATTATTCCGCGGTTTATTAAGTTTTCAAATTTATACTGACTTTTTGATCACCCGGTACAAATTACTCTAAAGGTTTTTTTCTTTGCAAGAGCACCCATGTGGGCAATTGCTCTGTACTGATAAAGACGGTGTTATTCTTTTTTTTTTTAGTCCAGAACTCTTCTCACCAACTGTTATTTTATCCACTTGGTCCAGAGTATTTGTCTGTTATTGCTTAACCCATATAAGGCAATAAATGTGAACGACGCCATAAACATTCCAGAGGACACCGGCATAACCTCTCTGACAAAAGAAGACGTCTCTTGCGCCGGTACACCGTCTTCCACTCACAGCTTTGATTACCGGTTTGTTTACGCCCAGATTTGGAGTACCCACGTCTTACAGTCACTAACAAAGTAATACCAAACCCACAGATCTTTTTCACACAGTCAAAATATTGCTGCGACATTCGTTTTCGCATTTGAGTTTGGTCAGAATTCGACATACGTGGCACACGTCTTGCACAGAACTTTCTCATACTTAATTCTTCGTGAAAACAAACACTACTCTTTATTCGGGTACACCTTACGCCAGCCATTCTGCGCACCTTTACTCTTCCATATTATGTACTTTCTAGATGTTTTCATCCGTGATTACAGTTTTGAGACGACTTACGCCTAGATCTTCTTCTTATGCGGCCACATTTCAATCCAACTTCGGATGAACTTCCGTTGGAAAGGCACATAGATTAGGGTTTAAGGTCTCGTCGACCACGAGGTCTTAGAGAGGCAATTTACGATCTCAATGCGCGTTTCAAAATGATTTTAATTATTTTATGAACGAAACAGTCTAGATCTGGTATTTATGTAAGTGTTATTACTGGTTTCGGCCGAATTAGGCCATCTTCAGATACAATGCTAAAAATAGGCCAAGACCGGTGACTTTACTCACATAAAAACGTGTTTTCACTTTTGTTCATAAAATAATAGAACAAGTTAACCGCCATCTCTTGGGATGCAATGCCGCCTTTCTTTGAAGAATTGTAATAACGGAGGATTACGTACTTGTTGCTTTTGAACGACTTTTTCCCAACATGTAGGTCTACTAATATACTGTAACGTTAATATGTGGCGTAAACTTAAACCCCCTCAGAAAATTTTTTGGGTATTTATCAAGGATATTTTCTGATTATTTTCATATAAGGGACCGGTGGTCTCCCGTGGCTCGTTACAAGGCCATTGCATTTCGTTTGATTTCTTGCCCTCGTTTGTGATCACGCGCAAGTCGCTGAAGCGACTTCAAATACACACATCGACTGTAGTTTTACATCATCCTTTTGTTTAGAAATTCATGGCACAGAAAACAAAGATCGACTCCGAGCCATACGTCTATATTTATTTGCAATGTGTCCAAATCATTAAATAAAATTTTTTTTTAAAAATGTGTAATGACTAAATCGTCTGTTTCCCACGGGGGAGGGGGAAGGGGGAGGGGGGATGTTTCACAGCACTCCCAAGCAACGTCAATACGTGGTGATACTTTCCCTTGCTCGGAGGCTTACTTGAACCAAACGTGGCATACCACTGACGAAATCATTGGGCCAACCTTAATCCAAATTGCCCCATTGTTCAATGGAGATTCTGTGTAAGTCGAGAAGAGTACGTGGCAGTCGTCGGCGTCCAAAAACAGCTCGTTTCAAAAGATCCTACGCATGTTCGGATGGGTTCATAACAGGCACAACACTCCATTCTGGTAATCCTAGCATGCTGAAGGAACGTGTTTACGAGAACAGCACTATGAGCACGCAAATTATCATCCATCAACATGAAATTGTCATCAAATGTTGGCGATACAGTCACACTATTGGTTGCAGGGTCTTGTCTCTGTACCGTAGAAAACTGAAATTGCCCTTAACAACCACGGAGCCGGCCGATGTGGCCGAGCGGTTGTAGGCGCTTCAGTCTGGTCGCAGGTTCGAATACTGCCTCGGGCATAGACGTGTGTGATGTCCTTAGGTTAGTTAGGTTTAAGTAGTTCTAAGTTCTAGGGCACTGATGACCTCAGATGTTAAGTACCATAGTGCTCAGAGCCATTTGAACCAACCACGAGAGGTGGTTCCACGTAATGCCACCCAGAAAATCGCTCCACCGTCACCTTGTTGCACAGTGTTGGAGACTTTCGGGTTGCCTCTAAACACGCTGTCTGCGTTTATCATGGCGCAGACAGATCCGAGTTTCGTCCGTAAATAACATCCGACGCCAATCCTGGGGCATCCATTCTGCATGATTTATTACCCATCTGTAACTGAGTCCATGGTGTTGTGGTGCCATGGTCGTCGGGAATGGAGAGTCGCATCACGCAATCGCCTCCAAACTATCTGATGCGATACATGACGCCCTGTAGCCTCTTCGAATGCTGAATTCAGTTCTTGAGCACTTAGCCCACCGTTCCTTCAACTCGAAAATCGTAGATCTCCATCATCCTGCGCACCTGTCGAACATGGACGGCCTGCGCGGCGTAAGTCGTCAACACTACCTTTCAATTGGAGCCGATTCCATGTCCGCACCACATCACTTTGAGTTCGATACACACGTTGAGCAATTTCCCCAGTTGACAAACCTCCTGCGCGCAACGTGATAATGCGGACCCGATTATTAGTCGCGACTGTCATCCGTAACATGGTGAAGTTCACTCCACCGTTTCATAGACGTATCTGATACATTATGTGATCAAAAGTATCCGGACACCCACCAAAAACATACGTTTTTCATATTAGGTGCATTGTGCTGCCACCTACTACCGCGTACTCCATATCAGCGACCTCAGTACTCATTAGACATCGTGAGAGGGCAGAATGAACCGCCCCGCGGAGCTCACGGACTTCGAACGTGGTCAAGTGACGGGGTGCCACTTGCGTCATACGTCTGCACGCGAGATTTCCACACTCCTAAACATCCTTAGGTCCGCTGTTTCCGATGTGATAGTGAAGTAGAAACGTGAAGGGACACGTACAGGCCGACCTCGTCTTTCCACTGACAGAGACCGCCGACAGATGATGAAGGTCGAAATGTGTAATAGGCAAACATGTATCCAGACCATCACACAGGAATTTCAAACTGCATCAGGATCCACTGCGACTACTATCATAGTTTGGCGGGGAGGTGAGAAAACTTGGATTCCATGGTTAAGCGGCTGCTCGTAAGCCACACATGACGCTGGTGAATGCCAAACGACGCCTTGCTTGGTGTAAGAAGCGTAAACATTGGGCAACTGAACAGTGGCAAAACGTTGTGTCGAGTGACGAATCAAGGTACACGATGTGGCGATCCGATGGCAGGATGTGGGTATGGCGAATGCCTGGTGAATGTCATCTGCCAGCGTGTGTAGTGCCAACAGTAAAATTATGGTGAGGTCGTGTTTTTCATGGAGGGGGCTTGCACCCTTTGTTGTTTTGCGTGGCACTATCACAGCACAGACCTACACTGATGTTTTAAGCAACGTCTTGCTTCCCACTGATGAAGAGCAATTCGGGGATGGTTATTGCACCTTTCAACGCGATCGAGCATAATGTACAGCCTGTTGCGGAGTGGTTACACAACAGTGACATCCCTGTAATGGCCAGGCCTGCACAGAGTCCTTACCTGAATCCTATAGAACTCCTTTGGGATGTTTGGGAACGCCGACTTCGTGCCAGGCCTCACCGACCGGCATCGATACCTCTCCTCAGTGCAGCACTCAGTGAAGAATGGGCTGCCATTCCCCAAGAAACCTTCTATCATCTGATTGAGCGTTATGCCTGCGAGAGTGGAAGCTGTCATCAAGGCTAAGGGTGGGCCAACACCGTATTGAATTCCAGCAGTACCGATGGAGGGCGCCACGAACTTGTAAGTCATTTTCAGCCAGATGTCCGGATACTTTTGATCACATAGTGTACGTCCCTACTGGCGCTTCACCTTCTTACTAGCGCTTCACTTTTCATTGAAATGCTGCAATCCATTCGAGTGCGGCGTTCTACTCGTAGGTAGCGCTCGTGGTGACTGCGTGTATGTTCACAAACAACGGCAGGGGTAACCTGCCTATCGGTACACGAATAGTCACAATAGCAACACACCTGCACAATATGTCGCGGCTAATGCGGAACTTCCTTTGATGTGTGTAGAAAGACTTGACGAACAACTCGGCAAATAATGTCATACAATCATTCATACCTTCATTCATATTTGCATTGCAGTGAAAATATCTGCACAACGAATTAAATGACGACGGTATAAGATGTGTGTCTTGTTTGGAAATAAACTTGTTCCATCTGCTGACGGTACTTTCTTCGCCATAGAACTTTCATTCAGTACTGTTAGGTTCTGTTTCGGGTTTCATTTTCTAACATTGTCAGATGTACTTCAGCAATGATACACAGCAAAAAAAAAAGGTTCAAATGGCTCTGAGCACTATGGGACTTAACATCTGCGGTCATCAGTCCTCTAGAACTTAGAACTACTTCAACCTATCTAACCTAAGGACATCATACACATCCATGCCCGAGGCAGGATTCGAACCTGCGATCGTAGCGGTCACGCGGTTCCAGACTGAAGATACACAGCAGTGTAGGTAAGTTCACTGATGAACATTTGGCCTATATGCCACTGTTCACTGAATGCCATGAAAGGGCACGGTGAGCTGTTCCCGCAGCGACGGCAGTCAACTCACAGTACTTTAGCATCGGACTGTTTTTGTATTACTCCGTGTTTTGTGTGGTACTGTTTGCTCGTTGTGTACAGGGGGGGGGGGGGGGGGGCAAATAAAAGTGTCCCGGACGAGTGGATACAGTTGGACGTGAATGTGTGCGTACAACCAGACCCCTGTCGCGCACACCACATGTACGCCGGCCACGCGATGCACACCGCTTCATAGCGCAGTGCGGGTTGTGCCATTGTGAGTAGAGCAGTGCAGTGCAAAGTGGCCGATGGTACACACAGTGGAGCAGCGAGTGCTCGTTGTCGAAAGTTACGTGACAACAAAGTCGAGAAAGATGTGGTCAGTTGTTTGCTGAGAAGTTTAATGATGTCAAAGTTCCAGCAAAGAATGTCATGTAACGCTTAGTCCGAAAATGGTGCTAGACAGGATCTATTTTGAACAAGTCAAAAAACATCCCGAAACGTGACCGCACACCAGAAATGTGGCTGCTGGTCATCAGAAAATGCTTCAGAGTCCTACCAAATCGCCGGCCTTTGTGGCCGAGCGGTTCTAGGCGCTTCAGTTCGGAACCGCGCTGCGTCTACGGTCGCAGGTTCGAATCCTGCCTCGGGCATGGATGTGTGTGATGTCCTTAGGTTAGTTAGGTTTAAGTAGTTCTAAGTTCTAGAGGACTGACGACCTCAGATGTTAAGTCCCATAGTGCTCAGAGCCATTTGAACCATTTTGAACCTACCAAATCAATCCGACGCCTGTCGCAAGAGACCGGCACATCACGTCGATCATGCAGACGAATACTCCACCTGGACCTGCACGTGCACTCTTGCCGAGTGTCTGTTGTTTATGTATTAAAACCAGCAGATTCTCCTCAGCGCCTCCAGTTTTGTGAGTGGCTGTTCACTGTGATAACAATGAATGGTTTGGACATGGATCTGTTCTTTATGACTGATGAAGCCTGGTTTCACCAGAGTCGTTATGTCATCTCACAGAATCACAGGTTCTGGGCAGTGGAGAATCCGCTTAACTAACACGAAACACCATTGCACGATTAGAAGGTTGGGATCTGGTGTGCAGTGTGTGCACGCCGCATTATTGGTCCCGTCTTCTTCCACCAGACGCTGACTTCGGCGCGTTGCATTGCCAACATTTTGAAATCATTTGTGGGAGCGTTAACGGAGGAGGAAAAGACCAACAGCTACTTCCAACAGGATGCTGCAACTGCCCATACAGCCAGCCAAACGTAGCAGCACATTTACACAATCTTCACGCCTGACAGAGTTTCCAGCAGAGGTGAGCCTGGCCGCGGCCCTAGCTGGCCACCCAGGTCTCCTGACCTGTCAGTGTGTGATTACTTTGTGTGGGGAGCCGTGAACTCTAGGGAGTATCGCAACAACCCTCAACAACTACAGCACAACATTTTGGATGAGACTGCAGTAATTCCAGCAGTCCAGCTTCGATTCACCTTCAGTTCTGCGGGCGACTTCTGTTTGCCCCACCCACTATTACATGCTTTATCACCGTAGTGAAGGTATTTTCACAGAAACGGAGGTAATATGTCTAACAACCAGAATAAATCATAATTACATTATTACTCTGCAACGAACCACTGGAGACGACGGATCCCTTATACCAAACTGCTGATAAAAAGTCCTTGAAAAACCACCTTAATACTGTTGGGGGAGTGGCTTCGCCCTGTATACAGTACATTGATAATCTGCGGGTCAGCTATCTCTTATACTGAACAAGTGATCATAGAACTTAAGATCTGTATTTTAGAGACCATGTTTACTAGACAATTTTTTCTTGTTTTGGTCCATACTACCTCCTTCAAAAATATGGAAACCGAAGAACTTGCATTGGAAGAGATTTGTTTCATAGTTCAAATGGTTCAAATGGCTCTGAGCACTATGGGACTTAACTTCTAAGGTCATCAGTCCCCTAGAACGTAGACCTACTTAAACCTAACCAACCTAAGGACATCACATACATCCATGCCCGAGGCAGGATTCGAACCTGCGACCTAGAACCGCTCGGCCACCACGGCCGGCTGTTTCATAGTGTCGAAGATAATGTGCTCATAGCTCTTTAAGGTATGCAATTTAGAGCCCATGTTTACTCGACGTTTTTGCTTCGAATAATCGTTCCTGTAATATCTCTGAGTATTGACCATTCCTCATGGGACACAATGTGTACTTCTCTTAGGTTATTGTGCAACATGTACAAGTATAACAAACTAAAATGACCATTTCTGTGCCAGACTGAGATATTTTCTTGTTGTCCTAATGTATTTGCTTATATATTTATGTTGTCTGTTCTCTTTCCAATATGTTGAAATGAAATAAATTCTGACATCGGCCAAAACTGTGCATTTAAATGAATTCAATAGCGACAAGTGAAAATTTGTGCTGACCAGGGACTCCAACCCGAATTTCCTGCTTTGCGCGGGCGGCCTCTTCAAGTGTTCGGCCATCCAAACACGCTTTCCGGCCAACCCAAACTCCCAACTGGTCGCGCGCTACTGACGTAGCGCTCCAGGTCCACCATACTTGTTGCTCGCCGCATCACGCTGTATTCCTGCATGAGTTCAGGAGAGGAAGTGCATCCGCACTGAAATGATCCTAATGGCCGTCAAGCCGTATATATTTACATGTGTGGGGTATCTGTTCTTTCTGGAATGTCCGAAAGAACAGACACCACACATATATAATAATACACTGAAGCGGCACAGAAACTGGTAGGCTATAGGCATGCGTATTCAAATACAGAGTTATGTAAACAGGTAGAATATGGCACTGCGGTCAACGACGCCCAAATAAGACAACAAGTGTCTGGAGCAGTTGTTAGATCGGTCACTGCTGCTACAATAGCAGGTTATCAAGATTTACGTGAGCTTGACATGGTGTTACAGTTAGAGCACGAGCGATGGGACACAGCATCTCCGAAGTAGCGATGAAGTGGAGATTTTACCGTACGACCATTTCACGAGTGTACCGTGAATATCAGGAATCCGGTGAAACATCAAATCTCCGACATCGCTGCGACCGGAAAAAGATCCTGCAAGAACGGGACCAACGACGACTGAAGAGAATCGTTCAACGTCACTCGTGTACCCTTGATGACTGCACGACACAAAACTTTCGCCTGGACCCGTCAGTACCGACATTCGACTGTTGATGGCTGGAAACATGTTGCCTGGTCGCACGAGTTTCTTTTCAAATTGTAACGAGCGGATGGACGTGTACGGGTATAGAGACAACCTCATGAATCCACGGACCCTGCGAGTCACCCGGGCTGTTGAAGCTGGTGGAGGCTCTGTAATGGTGTGGGGCGTGTGCAGTTGGAGTGACGAGTGACATGGGACCCCTGAAACGTCTAGATACGACTCTGACAGGTGATACGTACGTAAGCATCGTGTCTGATCACCTGCATCCGTTCATGTCCATTGTGAATTCCGAGAGGCTTGGCCAATTACAGCAGGACAGTGCGTCCAGAATTGCTACAGAGTGGCTCCAGGAACACTCTTCTTAGTTTAAACACTTCCGATGGCCGCCAATCTTCCTAGACATGAACGTTATTGAGCATATCTGGGATGCCTTGCAACGTGCTGTTGAGAAGAGATCTCCACCCCCTCGTACTTTTACGGGTTTATGGACAGCACTGCAGAATTCATCGTGTCAGTTCCCTCCAGCACTACTTCAGACATTAGTCGAGTCTATGTCACGTCGTGTTGCGGCACTTCTGCGTGCTCGCGGAGGCTCTACACGATATTAGGCAGGTGTACCATTTTCTTTGGTTCTTCGGTGTTTATACGTCTTGGTGGCATTTCATGATATTTTCATTGTGGATGCACTCTAGGGCCGGCCTCATTCTAAATGCTGCACGCAGTGAGTATGGTGGATTACGTAAGTAGTGTTCGACAGACTGGGGGTTTGTGTCGGACGGAAAGCGTGCTCGGATTGCCGAAGCCGTTAAGGCGACCACACGCGTAAAGCGGGAGGTCCCGGTTAGATTCCCGATCCGGCACAAATTTTCACCTGTCGCCAATGAATTCATTTCGATACCCAACCGCGCAGCCGCTATCAGAAATTATTTCATTTCTTCATCTAATGTATCCGGTGGTTTGTAGATATTTCCTATTTTTATATTTCCGATCTGAATCACCGCTACCATCACGTTTTCTTTGTCTGATTTCTCCTGGAGAATAACTGAGACATCCTTTAAGTTGTTGCGGACAAAGCTGGCAACTCCATATTGAGGGTGGTTAACTGGGGACACTAATTTATAGCCTGGGATACGCCCTCGCTTCCACAGAGCGTTGTCATCTTCAGTATGAGTCTCTTGCAGCGCTAAGGCGTCCGCCCTATTCTCTCTCAAAATTTTCGATAGTATTTCGCCCTTATTTGTGGACAGTCCCTCAACATTCAGTTGCAATATTCTGAGCACGTTTCCAGGTTGGCTCTGAACAGTGCCGTTTGTATAGGGTTTCATATTGTTGTTAATTTCGTAATCGCTGTTGGGATTATCTTTAAATCACCTTCTGCGAGAGTTAGCCTAATTGTAACGGACCAATTAGTTGCCCAGGGAGCACCGGCAGTGATCAAGGCACATGAAGACGCATTCGAAGGCGAAAAAAGTGACTGCTCACTTGGAGGTCTCTCGCTTGAAATGGGAGTCCAAATGCTATCCACAGGATTCGACCAGGACGCAGAATGGAAACGTGATTGGCGAGCTACAAGAACCCGAAACCACGAACTTGTAGACAATCCAACAGGTCCAGTTCCAGGCTTCCACCAACCAAGGGAGGTGTGGGTGCAGTTAAACAGATATCGGGCTGAAGAGGGTAGGTGCAAGTACAACATGCACAAGGGGGCTTTTCAAGTGACAGTGTGTGTGACTGTGGTGACACCGAAACGATGAGCCACATTGTGAATGAATGTCTAATCAGACGCTTCCCTGGTGGCATTGAGAAGCTCCATCAAGCATCCCACAAGGCACTCCGCTGGATCAACATCCGAGTGTAGTCTGAGCCGTTTTAAAACTTGTGTACTATATATAATTTCACATGTTCATTTTTATATATATTTCTTTGTTTTGCTAAATGTCTATTACTGTAATTGATGCATACGATAATAGTAATCTAATGTATTTGTCTGAAATATCCGTATCATATCAATAGTATTCGCTAGCCGGTGGCGACTGAATATTGATGCCTGAATCTGCCCAAGGCGGTGTGTCTAGATCAAGAGGAAAAAAAGTATATCGTACAGAATGTTTTTTCCCGTCGTTAGAGTGTAACTGTGGGTGTTGCGTGCTCGCGGTAAATAGAGTGGCAGCTGGGAAAGGAAGCGGAACTTGGGACAGTGCGCAGATTCAATGGTGGCTCCGGTGCCTTCATTGCAGGATTTTGAGCGCCACACCGACAGCGACAACCGAGATGCAAATGCGACGGGGAGCGTCGTGCTTTTTAACAGCCGTGAAATAAGATTTCCCGCGACGTGCGTTTCGGGCGTTAGCGCTAAAAGCCGCCTTCCTGAAGAGCGCAGGCCATTACGACGTCCGGGCGCAGCAGGCGGCAAAAAAGGAAAAAAAAAGTTGAGCGCGAGTAGGATACAGTTTGGTGACATAATATGCAGATTCATATCCCAGGCAGACTATGCTTCGTTCTTTTTATCTTTCAAAACTGTGAAGTGGAGCTTCGAAACAGAAAGCCATCACTTAACATTTGCGCGAAATGTAATAAAAAGGGGTCGACGGCTCCGTGTAAATGGCGGAGAGGCGGAACTGGTTCGATATTTGCCGTCTCGTCAACAGAGAAATTGTTGGGGGACTAAGATTTACTGTATCACTGGGAAAAGTTCGTTTGCGAACAGACAAACTTGCATTCCTGCGAATATAAGTAGCGGTGTTAAAAGTCGCAAGCCATTACTTTCAGACGTGCAGCTGGCGGGATATAAAAGACAGTACGAATTGGATCCAGATTAAATTTTAACAGTTTTACGAACTTATTTATAAATGGGAAATACATGGAAGCTGCAGTACCAAAACTGGGGATTAGAGTTGATATTCCAACAATTCGTTGTCAAATCTTTGTTTCACCACTGCAAAACTATCTTCTTGAACAGGGCAGAACTGTTTCTTGAATAGGTGCACTCTCATGAGCAAGATGTTTCTTATTTTTTCACTCTCAATCTCCACTCTCATATTTCTTCATCGGCTCAGAAGACACGCGTAGTATTCACTAGTTGCTGATTTATTTATTACAAGATAATCAATAAAGATTGTTCCTATTTCATTCTAGAAAACGATGGTGATAATCTTCTTCCTGCTAGATGAAATGGCCACTAGCTTCCACCCATTGCTTGATTGTTTCTTACACTACTGGCCATTAAAACTGCTACACCAGTGCAGACGATAAACGGGTATTCATTGGACAAATATATTATACTAGAACTGACATGTGATGACATTTTCACGCAATTAGAGTGCATGGATTCTGAGAAATCAGTACACAGAACAACCACCTCTGGCCGTAATAACGGCCTTGATACGCCTGGGCATTGAGTCAAACAGAGCTTGGATGGCGTGTATAGGTAGAGCTGCCCATGCAGCTTCAACACGATACCACAGCTCATCAAGAGTAGTGACTGGCGTCTTGTGACGTGACTGGCGTCTTGTGACGAGCCACTTTCTCGGCCACCATTGACCAGACGTTTTCAATTGGTGAGAGATCTGGAGAATGTGCTGGCCAGGGCAGCATTCGAACACTTTCTGTATCCAGAAAGGCCCGTACAGGACTGCCAACATGCGGTCGTGCATTATCCTGCTGAAATGTAGGGTTTCACAGGGATCGAGTGAAGGGTAGAGGTATGGGTCGTAACACATCTGAAATGTAACGTCCACTGTTCAAAGTACCGTCAATGCGAACAAGAGGTGACCGAGACGTGTAACCAATGGCACCCCATACCATCACGCCGGGTGATACGCCAGTATGGCGATGACGAATACACGCTTCCAATGTGCGTTCACCGCGATGTCGCCAAACACGGATGCGATCATCATGATGATGTAAACAGAACCTGGATTCATCCGAAAAAACGTTTTGCCATTCGTGCACCCAGGTTCGTCGTTGAGTACACCATCGCAGGCGCTCCTGTCTGTGATGCAGCGTCAAGGGTAACCGCAACCATGGTCTCCGAGCTGATAGTCCATGCTGCTGCAAACGTCGTCTAAGTGTTCGTGCAGGTGATTGTTGTCTTGAAAACGTCCCCATCTGTTGAATCAGGGATCGAGACGTGGCTGCACGATTCGTTACAGCATGCGGATAAGATGCCTGTCATCTCGACTGCTAGTGATACGAGACTGTTGGGATCCAGCACGGCGTTCCGTATTACCCTCCTGAACCCACCGATTCCATATTCTGCTAACAGCCATTGGATCTCGACCAACGCGAGCAGCAATGTCGCGATACGATAAACCGCAATCGCGATAGGCTACAATCCGACCTTTATCAAAGTCGGAAACGTGATGGTACGCATTTCTCCTCCTTACACGAGGCATCACAACAGCGTTTCACCAGGCAACGCCGGTCAACTGCTGTTTGTGTATGAGAAATCGGTTGGAAACTTTTCTCATGTGAGCACGTTGTAGGTGTCGCCACCGGCGCCAACCTTGTGTGAATGCTCTGAAAAGCTAATCATTTGCATATCACAGCATCTTCTTCCTGTCCGTCTGTAGCACGTCATCTTCGTGGCGTAGCAATTTTAATGGCCAGTAGTGTATTTCGTGCGCGTAGTGGCGGGCTCACTTTTCTTGCATAGTAAGAAGTCGTCGAGCAAAACTCGGTTACACGATTCTTTTTGAATCGACGGTAACACTAATGAGTAATTCGTTTTTACCTTTGCTTTTGGACAACAATGACCAAATGCAGACCCCATGTTACACAAAGCTTTCTCATATTTAGTCACACAGACTTTACACTACTCTCTCTTCCGACATGCTTGAGAGGACACGTATTTCATACGACTTTAACAGCAAATACCATATTGTGCATATTCTTTATGTTTTTACTCATGGCTGCAGTTCTGTGAAGTGCTTCCCGTGGATTATTCACCAGAAGTACGACTGCATGTGAAATCAGCAATCCATTGGTTAATTATTGGTAATTAAGAAAGCGACACTTCATAACTTTCACCGATTTTTGAAAAATTTCTGTTAATGATAAACCATCCAAACCAGAGAACTTTATACAATGGCACTCCAGTTCATGTATATGAGCGAAGCAAACATGGTAAGGCTACTGTAAAGAGCTGTGTAAACGAAACCTTTCCACAGAATAAGTAGCCACTTTACTTATGTTATTTCACAAGTACCAACTTAACAAAAACAAATATCCGAAGATACTAACGCTAACTCCACGCCTAGCAGCATGATTGGCCCTCCGCGGGCTTGTGCAGTATGAGTGTATATGATATGGAAAATGAGTCTTTTAGAGAACCTCACACACGGCAAGATGACACATTTCCATGGAAGGAATCCGGCTTATGCTCGCAAAGTTTGGTAATCGAAAGGATTTTGCACTATAAGGAAGCTTGGATATATTACTCTACGTTCTGTTTGTATGCACAGTTTTGGAACAATGACATCTGTTTCAGATTCATGTAACAAATACTCAGATGTAAGTCATTTCCTACTGCAGACATAACAAGAATTTCATAATCAACTGCGCGTGCGTACTGGAGCAGACTTCCTTTGTCCATAGTTTGTCTCGACGTCTTGACCTCCCGATTGAACTTACTGGTAGCACCAGTAGTACCATGAATTGATGATTGGTGATACGGTATAATCAAAGTAGTATAGAAAAATCAAGTGCTATGACCAAAGTAAAAACTGCTGGCTCCTTTTCTGTATCAGGGAAAGGTACTCCACTACTAATGGAAATTGAATCCACAAGAAAACTTCGCAAAGTAGTACAACAGTAATGATACTGGCTATGTTAGTCTACAAGCAGCATGATGGTTTCTATAGTCTATTCCAATGCTATTTGACAGAACAATTTCATATTAACCAGCATGGAACAAACTGTGGATGTTTTGAGTATCGGGTCTTGCGACCAGGTTTTCGGTTCGCAAGACCGTCATCAGACAATAATTAAATAAATAAATACTGCACTGCAAAACATTTATGGGTAGAGATATCATTCATAACTAAAGCTATAGCGAATAAAAATTTGGAGCAAATATTTCTGGTATATAACTGTACGCAGGGTTATAACGGACCGTTTTAGTTATCAAGGTGACAGATTACTAATAAAGGAATAAACAAACTCATTCTTTGAAAAATTATATTCACAGCTCGGTACTAATGTAGCTTCGAAGATGTAGGCATATGTTACAAAAACAAAGCACAGCATAAATCATTTCTGCCTTCCGGTAACGTATCGGCTTCGTTTGGGTCAATGTGCGTTTTGCCCACCTCTCCAGTAGAACTATTCATTGTCAGTACTGTGAATTTGAGTAATTTTTCAGGATATAATTAACAAACTTCCTACCCAACATACGATGTGTCCATACCGTAACGTCCTGATCTTCCGTAGCAACGAAAGATCAGATCCTGACATACATGAATGAAACAGGGGAGAAAATAGCTTTTGCAGAAAAACTTGCTGGAAAAATCGGCTCAAGATTTTCATTTTTACTCAAGTAGTTCTCTTAAATCGAGGAATGCCTGTGTCATTGAAACAGATAGCAAAATATTTCCCACGCCCTTGGAACAGATTTTTAAACCCAAGTTTTATGTACAAAAAAAGCCGCTGCAAAGTAATCCAAATTAAACATATAAAATAGAATTATTATGTAATCTATCTAATCCATTTACAACCATTTATATGCTTGTCCACATTACAACTACCGTTCTTAAATTTTGGTAGATACTCAAATCATCCCGACTATAAAATCTAGCCAACAATTGTCGAATTTCACATTCCGTTGTGCAGTAATAAACAATAAATTACAGTTTCGTTTAAAGACAGCTCCTAGGAAACCTCAACAATGCTACGATAACTTACGAAACAGAGCGTCGTAAATTTTGTGTATTAAGGCTATAAATTATTTCCATTAATGTGCCGCTTGGGATGCATGTTTCCGGATAATTCATGTGTTACACATGCGTCAATACATGCGAAAAACATTACTTTGTGCCGTGAATTGCAGGCAAGTGATTTAAAAAAACTATGCATCTACCTACGGAATGGATGTTAATGAGAAATAAGAATCTGAAAAAGTATACTATTGGCTTCGCCATCTGTCCACGTAAGCTACAGTGCTTCGAGAAACTAAAACATTTGAACTACGCCGTAGCCGCAGTCGCTTTACACACACTTTCAGTTAATTAACAATTACAAATTCCAAAACTGTCACGAATTAATGATGCACACAAAACACTGCTACTTAAGTAATTTCATAGAACAGTTTTAGCTGGCTTTCTTTGGTAATACGTTACGCTGCGCGGCTTCTTCGCCAAGTCGCAGCTGACAAATGCATCCGCGCGCAGCGCCACCAGATGGTTCCGATTACACCACTAGATGGGAGCACTGACTAAATGGACTCCGCGCGGAGGAAACGATTGTTACATTTCAAACGCTACAGCTCTCTGCAAATTACTGCAATTAAATTCTTATCATCTAAGAAACTTAAATGTGTGCCTGTAAAGCTGATGTCTGCTTGTCTTCGCATGTAATCATGTAATCTGCACTCTGAGTCTGAGGCAGAACGCTGGATTCACGAAACTCGCTTGCGCGGAAAACTGAATGCGTAAATTTCACTCTCTGGCCGTCTGTGTATCATACTTTTCATACATACAAACACTGCGTGCATAGATTGGATCCAGATAGGGATTAGCTTGCTTGTTTCAGACTCAGCTACACTTCAGTTGCGTTGTACGTGCAGCTCCCATTGTTAACATTTCGAAATGTGCCTAAGGAATTCTTCAATTGTAATGCAAGGGGCGTCACTGCACTGTTTTTCTATATTACAAACCTTTCGCTTAATAAATTATAATTTTGACTAAATAATATTACATTCCGCGAAGATACGTAAAAAACTGAAGTTCTTGATTCTTGAAACATAAGAAATAGTAACATCAAAAGTGACAATAACTACTTTAAAATGTATTGCTTTTTCTAAACTGACAGGAACATATTTTACTGGAACTGCAGTGGACTCATATTATCCTGTATCCAAGAAGGGGAAGTAATCTTAGGCATAAACGAGACACACCGATATATTTTTCAAGACATTAAAATCCTTTCCATGACACCTAAGTTAGGTGAAGAAACTTTGTGGTTGTGATTAAGGAAATTAGTGATATGTGTGTGTAGTTTTCAGTAATTTCAATCGTTTTGTTGCCGAAAGTAACAAAGTTTGATAGCAGAATTCAGGAATAAGTTAACATTTGATTTAATTATTGTGAAAAATCACTTTTTCAGACTGGTCACATTACACCAAGTATCGATATGTGAGTGTGGAATACACATATGTGTGTTCCTATGGAATTCGTTTCATGTACATTCATAAGCAGTCATTTCGCTCTCTTTTGTATGCAGGCAGATGGCAGAAATCCATTTCGCAACAAGCGTCATCTTAAGACAAATTCCACGTTATCTTGGAAAATAGTGATAGCTGCACTTGGACTGAAGCAAGCTGAGGCAGGGGCTGTGGTCCTGATAGCGCTATGCAGCGTCATAGACTATAGTTTTTTGTTCTTCAGTCTACTTTTCTACATACATACTCCGCAAGCTACTGTATATAACGGGAGGCACCTTGTACCACTACTAGTCATTCCACTTCCAGTTCCACTCATAAAATAGACCGAGGGAAAAACGACAGTCTACTGGGTGTCTCTCCTATGGCTCGTCTGTCGCATTTTCTCTGGTGATTCAGCAGATATTTGCAGTTTCGTTCTTGCAATGTGTAGCTGGAGTCAGCTTAAACAAATACTGTTCATTATGTCCTGTATCCATGGAAACCGCCGGTGTTTTCCGGTACAAACAAAACTATTTTTAAATCGGGATTTTACGGGTTCACTAGACAAAGCGGGGTCAAATTAGTACAATGCGATATTCCTTTTATCGATATGTATTAACAGGGAAAGTAAAAACCGTAGGACAACCAACTATTCCAGCAGCGACGGAGCAGTGCTGATGCATGGAGGTAGCAGTCAGTGTGTGACAGGGCGGTGCAGTCGCTGCTTATTCTTCGTGGTTTAGTGTTTCTGTTAATACATGTCAATAAAACGGATAACGCAATAGACCGATTTGTGAACACTCTGTCGAATGGAGACGAAAAATTCCGATTTAAAAATAATTTTGTTTGTAATGGGAAACAAACTTACGCTTTCCGCCGAGGCTGGATGTCACACGAAAGGTGTGACAAGTAGTATTTGTTTGAGACGACTCCAGTTACAATTCGCAGAAACGAAACTGTAAATATTTTTGCAGAGCAACAGAGAAAATACACACTGTGTATGCTTCCAAATGCCGGCCTGTGTGGCCGAGCGGTTCTAGGCGCTTCAGTCTGGAACCGCGCTGCCGCTGCGGTCTGAGGTTCGAATCCTGCCTCGGGCATGGATGTATGTGATGTCCTTAGGTTAGTTAGGCTTAAGTAGTTCTAAGGTCTAGGAGACTGATGACCTCAGATGTTAAGTCCCATAGTGCTCAGAGCCATTTGAATTCTTTATGCTTCCAAATGGTTAAAATGGCTCTAAGCACTGTGTGACTTAACATCTGAGGTCATCAGTCCCATAGACTTAGAACTACTAAAACCTAACTAACCTAAGGACATCACACATCCAAGCCCGAGGCAGGATTCGAACCTGCGACCGTAGCAGCCGCGTGGTTAAGCGCCTAGAACCGCTCGGCCACATCGGCCAGTGTGTATGCTTTCATAGGGGCCCTAAGTACTCTTATCTGGTCTTTGTGGTCCTTACGCAATATGTACGACGGTGTGCTGAAAAGTAATGCATCCAATTTTGTATGTGAAAACTTTTAAAGGTATTTAAATAAACAAACGCTATTAACATTTTACATCTTCATTCTTCATGTCTACGTATTTGCAGCGCTCTGCCGTTAGAAGGCGCTAAGTGTAGTGTGTAACATGGCGATGTGTAATTAGTCAGTGCGTGAGAAACAACATGCTGTATTCGAGTTTCGAATTCGAAGAGTTTGGTTCACATCCATCGATTATCCTCCATACAGTCCCAACTTTGCTCCGCCCGATTCTCATCTGTATCCAATACTTAAAGAACACCTTCGAGGACTTCACTTTGATAGTGACGAAGCAGTCCAAGCAGAAGTGGGATTGTGGCTCCATCAAGAAAATCAAACATTCTACAGTGACGGTATCAGCGAAATGGTCTCGTTGGAAGAGATGTGTTAGCCGCTAGGGCGACTATGTTAAGAAATAAATATGTAGACATGAAGAATAAAGATGTAGAATGTTAATAAAGTTTGTTTTATTTAATAAGTTTAGAGAGTTTTCACATAAAAAATTCGGAGGCATTACTTTTCAGCACAACCTCGAGAACTGACGATTCCTTGATGCCTCAGGAAATGTCCCATCAATCGGTAACTTTTTTCTGTCGGTTTTACCATAATTTTTTCTCTCTAATTCGATTTGGCACCGGTACATTCCCATCAGCTGTTTGGTCCACCCATCCAATCTCCAGCGTTCTTCTGTAGCACCATATTTCGAAAGTTTCTTTTCTTTACTTATATATACTGCATGTTTCGCTCCCATACAAGGTTACACTTCAAACAAACACATTCAGAAATGATTTCTTTAAATTACATTGATGTTAGAGCTTAACAAATTTCTCTCATTCATAAATGCTTTTGTTGCTGTTGCCAGTCTTCATTTGACATCCGCTCTACTTTTGCCATCGTCAGTTATTTTGCTGTACAGATAACAGAACTCTAATACATTTAGTGTCTCATTTGCTTATACTATTCCCTCGGTACCGCCTGATTTGATTCGATTACATCATTTTACCCTTGTTTTAATTCTGTCGATGTTCGTATTACCACTTATTTTCAAACACAAACCATCCTGTCCAACTGTTCTTCCAAGTCTCTCGCCGCGTCTGAGAACACTTCTAGAAGGTGCGTCTGAAATGTTCGGTGAATGATCTCAGAAAATAAAGGCAACAAGAGTTTCAAGCTGCTGCGACCGCTGCATTCACTTGTTGATATATTTACAGTGATGCTCAACAAGAGGGAGCTCTTGTGCATGAGGAAAAGTTTGGACATTCACAGATGTGTACATGAGGTTTCCGTTCATGAAAAATATTGCTGTTAAAGCTAATACATACAAAATATTAATGTACACAATTATAGCCTTTACTGGTTTTCAAAAATCACCATTAGCTACAAGACACTTCTGACATGGGTTGTAAGGCTGTTGGGAACTACTACAGTAGTACAAGTTCACATGCCAACTAGCTCTGCAGATGATGAAGAAATTGAAGAAATGTATGATGAGATAAAAGAAATTATTCAGGTAGTGAAGGGAGACGAAAATTTAATAGTCATGGGTGACTGGAATTCGAGAGTAGGAAAAGGGAGAGAAGGGAACGTAGTAGGTGAATATGGATTGGGGCTAAGAAATGAAAGAGGAAGCCGCCTGGTAGAATTTTGCACAGAGCATAACTTAATCATAGCTAACACTTGGTTCAAGAATCATGAAAGAAGGTTGTATACATGGAAGAATCCTAGAGATACTAAAAGGTATCAGATAGATTACATAATGGTAAGACAGAGATTTAGGAACCAGGTTTTAAATTGTAGGACATTTCCAGGGGCAGATGTGGACTCTGACCACAATCTATTGGTTATGAACTGTAGATTAAAACTGAAGAAATTGCAAAAAGGAGGGAATTTAAGGAGATGGGACCTGGATAAACTGACTTAACCAGAGGTTGTACAGAGTTTCAGGGACAGCATAAGGGAACAATTAACAGGAATGGGGGAACGAAATACAGTAGAAGACGAATGGGTAGCTCTGAGGGATGAAGTAGTGAACACAGCAGAGGATCAAGTAGGTAAAAAGACGAGGGCTAGTAGAAATCCTTGGGTAACAGAAGAAATATTGAATTTAATTGATGAAAAGAGAAAATATAAAAATGCAGTAAATGAAGCAGGCAAAAAGGAATACAGATGTCTCAAAAATGAGATCGACAGGAAGTGCAAAATGGCTAAGCAGGCATGGCTAGAGGACAAATGTAAGGATGTGGAGGCTTATCTCACTAGGGGTAAGATAGATACAGCCTACAGGAAAATTAGAGAGACCTTTGGAGAAAAGAGAGCCACTTGTATGAATATCAAGAGCTCAGATGGAAACCCAGTTCTAAGCAAAGAGGGGAAAGTAGAAAGGTGGAAGGAGTATATAGAGGGTCTATACAAGGGCGATGTACTTGAGGACAATATTATGGAAATGGAAGAGGATATAGATGAAGATGAAATGGGAGATACGATACTGTGTGAAGAGTTTGACAGAACACTGAAAGACCTGAGTCGAAAAAAGGCCCCGGGAGTAGACAACATTCCATTAGAACTACCGACGGCCTTGGGAGAGCCAGTCCAGACAAAACTCTACCATCTGGTGAGCAAGATGTACGAGACCAGGCGAAATACCCTCAGACTTCAAGAAGAATATAATAATTCCAATCCCAAAGAAAGCAGGTGTTGACAGATGTGAAAATTACCGAACTATCAGTTTCATAAGTCACAGCTGCAAAATACTAACACGAATTATTTACAGACGAATGGAAAAACTGGTAGAAGCCGACCTCGGGGAAGATCAGTTTGGATTCCGTAGAAATGTTGGAACACGTGAGGCAATACTGACCTTACGACTTATTATAGAAGAAAGATTAAGGAAAGGCAAACCTACGTTTCTAGCATTTGTAGACTTGGAGAAAGCTTTTGACAGTGTTGACTGGAATACTCTCTTTCAAATTCTAAAGGTGGCAGGGGTAAAATACAGGGAGCGAAAGGCTATTTACAATTTGTACAGAAACCAGATGGCAGTTACAAGAGTGGAGGGGCATGAAAGGGAAGCAGTGGTTGGGAAGGGAGTGAGACATGGTTGTAGCCTGTCCCCGATGTTATTCAATCTGTATATTGAGCAAGCAGTAAAGGAAACAAAAGAAAAATTCGGAGTAGGTATTAAAACCCAGGGAGAAGAAATAAAAACTTTGAGGTTCGCCGATGACATTGTAATTCTGTCAGAGACAGCAAAGGACTTGGAAGAGCAGTTGAATTGAATGGACAGTGTCTTGAAAGGAGGATGCAAGATTAACATCAACAAAAGCAAAACAAGGATAATGGAATGTAGTCGAATTAAGTCGGGTGATGCTGAGGGAATTAGATTAGGAAATGAGACACTTAAAGTAGTAAAGGAGTTTTGCTATTTGGGGAGCAAAATAACTGATGATGGTCGAAGTAGAGAGGATATAAAATGTAGACTGGCAATGGCAAGGAAAGCGTTTCTGAAGAAGAGAAATTTGTTAACATCGAGTATAGATTTAAGTGTCAGGAAGTCGTTTCTGAAAGTATTTGTATGGAGTGTAGCCATGTATGGAAGTGAAACATGGGTAATAAATAGTTTGGACAAGAAGAGAACAGAAGCTTTCGAAATGTGGTGCTACAGAAGAATGTTGAAGATTAGGTGGGCAGATCACGTAACTAATGAGGAGGTATTGAATAGGATTGGGGTGAAGAGAAGTTTGTGGCACAAATTGACTAGAAGAAGGGATCGGTTGGTAGGACATGTCCTGAGGCATCAAGGGATCGCAAATTTAGCATTGGAGGGCAGCGTGGAGGGTAAAAATCGTAGAGGGAGACCAAGAGATGAATACACTAAGCAGATTCAGAAGGATGTAGGTTGCAGTAGGTACTGGGAGATGAAGCTTGCACAGGATAGATTAGCATGGAGAGCTGCATCAAACCAGTCTCAGGACTGAAGACCACAACATCAACAACATCTTCGGGAGGTTACAACATCGTTCGATATTATTGTGGTAGTAGCGACATCCACTAAAAGGGACTTATTTGTTTACTATTGCCCATTTTGTCGAATATGGCAATGGACCGTTACGTGTAGACTTACATGTGCGTCAGTTGTCATAATAATGAGCTTATTTTGCTATTCGTTGTTTGTGTTGTAAGTTTAGGTTGGCTGCCTACCTGGGCATGTCGTCGTGTGCGGCGTGCTGGTGCTGCAGGTGCCTCTGCTGCTTCTGCTGCTGCTTGTAGCGCGAGAGCGCGAACAGGAGAGCCAGCACGGCCCTCAAGGAGCCGTCCCGCACATCGCGCGCCGACACCCCGTCCACGCACACGCCCAGCGAAGACAGAGCCGCGAGGCTCGCCTTGATGTTGCCCACCTGCAACACCAGAGGCGCGCTCAGCAGCCAGTCTCAGCGTACTCCAGCCACGCCTGCCTCTAGTTTGTGCCTCGTGCGGTTTGGCACCGACTTCTTCCATCTACTAATGAAGTTTCCGATGCCATCTGCGAAACCAACATATACCGCAATTTTTTTCGTTAACGATTTGAATAAGGCATTCTCAGCGTAGCTATTACAGGGGTAGTCATACAGTTTCAATTGTAATGGTTAATGTTGTTATTGTTCTTATTGTAGTTGTGGTCTTCAATACGAAAATTGGTTTGACGCAGCTTTCCACGCTAGTTAATATTAATAAGAACCAACACGAATCAGCTGTGGAGCACAATATGATCAAGATTTGTTTTTGGAGAGGGTCTGCCTAGAGCAAAACTGTGATGTGCGTACTGTAAGACCTTCGATACAGACCCCATCAGATTATTTGTCTTGTCGCTCTAACGAAGCAGGCGAGTGTCAGCAATATGTCTCGTGGTCTTATCGTGGCGTGTTTATCTTCTGCCGTTAGGTCAGACGATAGAAATGCCACTTGCACGCTTAGAGTAGCAGATTGACGGTGACCAACTTTGAACAGAACTTTATTAACTTTCACACACATTTATTAAAATAATAACAAGCATAAAAATTACTTAACTTGGTTCTGGATGCTATTTACAATTGACAATCTGAAGTTCCTTTGGTATGGGTACGTTAATCTTATTCTCACATATATCTCTGATACTTGACAAAAGTGTCTATACATTTATCTTCATGGCTATGTACAGGAATATGGTAATCTTATTAGGCGCAGACTGAAACTTGACTATAGACTGGTACAGACAAATGTAGAACTCGTACAGACTGGTACCGACTAATGCAGACTGGTACAGACTGGTGCAGACAAATGCAGACTGACTAATCAGAGGTCTGTACACTCGTTATAATACCTCGCGCGTTCACGTATCACTGCGCGAGTGTGATCCGCGAGCAGAAAAGGTTCTACGTTAGCAGCAATCTCATTGGTTGCGTTACATATTAATACGCGGATCGGCGGAAGCAGAATTTGGTCCGTCTCTATGGCAGCGCCATCTCGTAGTGCGGAGACGGACGAGCACTGCGCCTGTGCTGTCGTGCTTAGCGGGGCGCGCTCTAGTGGGAAAGTTGTGTACGCGCTGACTACGCGATACTATGTACACAACAAAAACACAATTTATTTTCTTATTCTCCTGACATGTTTCGCTGAAGTTACAGTATCATCAGTGGGTTTTTTGCTATCTTATTGTTACCACACGCTGTGTATATCCTGGATATTATGTAATTTAATGCAATTGTTTTGTTTCACAGTTTGTCATTTTTCCTGGTTTCCCCATTATCTTCTCTGTGAAGGCCTGCATTAAGTATCTTCTGTGTCACTGTTGTTTGTAAACAGAGACACGATTATCTTCACTGTGAAGGCCTTAACTAAGTAACTTTTAGTGTCACTTTTGGTGTTTGCACATAAAATAACAAATTGATAAATGAACATGATATTCTAAAAAATGTTATATAATTGAAACACCAGCCAGAATTTTGTGAGAGTGGCCATTAATTTACCTCCACTAAAAATGCATTTGAAATTATTCGCCTTTTTACAAAGGACATATTGAGTGTAATTCACATTTTAAGTAGCTGTGATATCCATTTCATAAATAAAATAAAAGTTTTTATAATTTAATTGATAATACTTTAGGTCATTAACTTTATTTAACAGTTGTTATAATTTTATAATTTTTAAAACAATTTAAAAAAATGGAACTGTATTAGCTTCTAGGTAGAATCAAACCCAGATCAGCCGCATGATAGTCCAGCATACTACTGACTTTTTTTTTTTTTTTTAAGGAACCTTCCCGGCTCCCAAACGGTGGAGTCGGGGCAAAGTGGGCAGGGGTCGCAACCAGAGGCCTGGCAACCATGCCCCGTTCCCACCGTCCAGGAACTAAGGAAAGCGTAGGGAACGTCGAGAAGAGCTACAATGAACATAATTGATTTATTTATTTATTTTCCTTTCCTTTCTTTTGTTTTTTAACGTTAATACCACGGAGAACAGCAGGAAATCGGCATCGCGAGGAGGTGGGCGCAGCATGACGCCAGACTCATTGAGACTATTAACGTATAGTTTTTCGGAGAAGAACATTCCGATGACCAGAAAATATATTGGTTCTAAGTGTGGAAGAGGCGAGGATCAACTCTTCATGACAGGAACGCCCCAGATCTGGGGACTGACTGAGCTACTTCACGCATTTGCCACCTTGCTAGTTGTGACCCGAATGTGAGATGTGTATGAGCTACGTTTAAAACTTAAGAGCCCTTTTTTTCCGGAATTTCCTGGAGAGTGCGTTTTAAGACTTCTATGAGGTATGCTACTAAACCGCGAAGTCTCATCACGAACTGAATAAACGAGACCGGAAAGTCCTCTTGTTAGACATGGCATCCAATAAACAGGGGCAATGTTTCAACAGAGTCAATGTCCCTACGTTGTCTTTCGCCAAATGATCGCCTCATCTTTTTTCTCGTCGCATCTTGTGAGCACCGTAGATAAACACAACCAAGAAGCTCTGATTTACTCGCTCGTTAACAGAATCCAAGAATCCACCAACTAGATATAATCTACGGTCTTTTTATGCAAACTGAAGCGACGAATGAAAAATGAAAATCTGTACTAAAACCGGGATTCGAAACCGGGTCTCCCGTGTTTGATGATGATGATGTTTGGTTTGTGGGGCGCTCAACTGCGTGGTTATCAGCGCCCGTACAATTATCCAATCTTTGCTCAGTCCAATTTCGCCACTTTCCTGGATGATGATGAAATGATGAGGACAACACAAACACCCAGTCATGTCGAGGCAGGTGAAAATCCCTGACCCCGCCGGGAATCGAACCCGGGACCCCGTGCTCGGGAAGCGAGAACGCTACCGCGAGACCACGAGCGGCGGACCCGGGTCTCCCGCTCACTAGGCATATGTGCACAACTGCATGGACTACCCTAACGGGCCTCCCCCCTTAATCCAAATTCCCATATACGCCTCAGCCCACTTGGTATCTCCCATAAACTCGAACAGTGTTGCAGAGGCTCTCTATCTGTATTGGCATAGCGCCGCAGCATCGAACGAAACGGGGGACACACAGACCTTTTCAAGACTCAAACATCTATGATGTTTATATGCAAACTGAAATGACGGATGAAAATTTGTTCCAAGACTGGAATTCGAACCTGGGTGTCTGGCGCAGTGGTTAGCACACTATACTCGCATTTTGGAGGGCGACAGTTCAAACCTGCGTCCGGCCTTCTTGATTTGGGTTTTCCGTATGCCGGGATGGCACCTTTCATAGGGCACGGCCGATTTTCTTTCCCCATCCTTCCCTAATCAGACGTCGTTGTCGACAGCACGTTAAACATTAATCTCCGCCCGCATATCGTGGTCGTGCGGTAGCGTTCTCGCTTCCCACGCCCGGGTTCTCGGGTTCGATTCCCGGCGGGGTCAGGGATTTTCTCTGCTTAGTGATGGCTGGGTGTTGTGTGCTGTCCTTAGGTTAGTTAGGTTTAAGTAGTTCTAAGTTCTAGGGGACTGACGACCATAGATGTTAAGTCCTATAGTGCTCAGAGCCATTAATCTCCTCCTCGACAGTAGAATTATATATTCATACCTTCAGCTGCTGACGGGCGTTGATATATATCGACGGGGACAGGTGAAAATGTGTGCCCCGACCGGGACTCGAACCCGGGATCTCTTGCTTACATGGCAGCCGCTCTATCCATCTGAGCCACCGAGGACACAGAGTAGAGTGCGACTGCAGGGACTATCTCGCGCACGCCTCCCGCGAGACCCAGATTCTCACCTTACATGTTCACACACTACATTCATAGTGTCCCTACCCAACAGTGGACACATAAGGTGAGAATGTGGGTCTCGCGGGAGGCGTGCGCGAGATAGTCCCTGCAGTCGCACTATCCTCTGTGCCCTCGGTGGCTCAGATGGATAGAGCGTCTGCCATGTAAGCAAGAGATCCCGGGTTCGAGTCCCGGTCGGGACACACATTTTCACCCGTCCCCGTTGATATATATCAACATCCGTCAGCAGCTGAAGGTAGTAACATATGATTCTAATTTCGTTCTAGACGGCTGAAGGTCATCAATGGTGTCTGTTCTTTCGGACATGTCCGAAAGAACAGACACCATATCCATATAAGTATAATATCCTCCTCCTCGAACCAGGATCTCTTATTCACTAGGCAGATGCACTGATCACTGCGCCACCCTTGTCAAATGATTTCCCTTTCCGTTTCTGCGGCTGGGCGCCGGAGATAAACGGGGAGGAGGAGGATTGGATTGGATTGTTTGGGGGAAGAGACCAAACAGCGAGGTCATCGGTCTCATCGGATTAGGGAAGGATGGGGAAGGAAGTCGGCCGTGCCCTATCACAGGAACCATCCCAGCATTTGCCTGGAGCGATTTAGGGAAATCACGGAAAACCTAAATCAGGATGGCAGGACGCGGGATTGAACCGTCGTCCTCCCGAATGCGAGTCCAGTGTGCTACCACTACGCCACCTCGCTCGGTTGGGGAGGGTGAGGGGTGAGTGCACTACTCTAAACTGCCAACAGTAAATGTCAGTCAACTGGATCTGCATTCCAGCTCGAGTTTGTGGTCTAAGTTCTATAGCGTGAACATAACGATCGAAGTGGTGTGGCAGATGCTTATTCGGGTTGAAGGTGACTCAGTTAAGTGGCTAGGAAACACTTCTCGTTTACAGCAACTGTCGGGCGTATCTAATGCAACACTTTCTTGCTGGAAGGTCATTTCCTTCTTAAGGACAGCAAACACCTACAAACGTGGATTACTATAAACACTGACAGACAGTGTGGTCTCACACATAGGTAAACATTCCCGAGTACGCCACCAAAACATACGGCACACCATTAGCGCTGCCCCAAGAGCATCTTTTTGTATCTAAATGGTGGCAACAATATTTGCTCTTCGTTTTTACGCTTCTCAAATTGCAACGTCTAACTATTCGATGAAGTAGGAACCGGGACTTTTGAAACGAAGCAATAATTAACTAATCTCAAAAAATGAAATCCAAATACCGACATGTATAGCGGTACCTTTTCCATCAGTTTAATTTCGTTTGCATAAATATAATCCACTCACATCTGTGCCATATTAGGAGTAATGTTTAGTGAGCTGCCGTTTTAAACAGGCATCCGACAGCCCGTACGTCTATTCTGGAAACCTTTAACGTGTAACACATTCAATCACCACATAAAAGATACCTAATGATCTGGACTTCAACTCGGTTACAAAAAAATGGTTCAAATGGCTCTGAGCATTATGCGACTTATCATCTGAGGTCATCCGTCCCCTAGAACGTAGAACTACTTAAACCTAACTAACCTAAGGACATCACACACATCCATGCCCGAGGCAGGATTCGAACCTGCGACCGTAGTGGTCGCGCGGTTCCAGACTGAAGTGCCTAGAACCGCTCGGACACACCGGCCGGCAACTCGGTTACAGTGTGGTGGTAATACTCCAGTCACGACACACATTTCAACGTTATGTAACAGCGCTATTTTAGAAAAAATGCCACTCTTGGTCAGAAAATAAGCTACCAGACATTTTTTCAAACTATGTTAGTCACCTCCTACGTCCATGACCGTACTGATAACGTGTGTTCAACTGGCTGGAAGCACACCCATTACGTGAAATAAAGTACTACTTGATGCCGGTGTTGTAGCAGGTGAACATAACGATGTTACTGAACAATACAACAGCAAACACGTAGACTTAATAAATGACAAAGAACAGGAAAAATAGAGAGTATTTAGACCGAGCTAGCTGGCGCAATGGTCAGCACACTGGACTCGAATTCGAGAATGACTGTTCAAATCCCCGTCCAACCATCCACATTTACGTCTTCCCCAAATCGCTTAAGGTAAATTTTGGGACTGTTCCTTTTAAAGGGCACGGCCTATTTCCTTTAGCGTCCCTCCCTGATCCGAGTTTGTGCTCCGTCTCTAATGACCTCGTTGTCAAAGTTCTCTAAACGCTGATCTTCGTTTATAAAGTACTCTATGAAGTTGAGAGAACGAAGAAACATGGCGTTCTACAATTCTGTTTGAGATGGGGTAGGTCAAAAGTGTCGAGTTGTCAGAAAGCAAGTACCGTGGCTGCAGCACATTAAGATTCGATCGGGCATCTGGAAAATTGTAGAGCTCTCTATATCAGCTGAAGCTAATAACGCATTTCCCAGAGTAATTGTTAAGTGCTTGGGCGGGGACCGTGTAGCACTTCAAAAACAATTAAACACAATGGAGTGGTAGCCAGTCGGTAATTGATAATACCGGGCGTGATGCCATCTTCACGCGGTAATTGCCTCACGTTGTCTCGGCTTTGATATTAGTTACACTGCTAAACGGAGCTGATTTCCCCGTCCTCCCAAAGGCATATAAAAATAAATTATTTATTTCTCTCATTACAACTGCCTGCGTTACACACCGCCAGTAGTTTGCAGCTGGCCGCACGTACTGTCGTCACTAATTTTATAAGGTAGCTTAATATATTCTCGGGCAGCTCTTCCTCGTTCTTTCGCTTTATGTATGCTGTTGTTTAACATTCAAACCGTAATATCATCTACTGCGAGCCCAGTTGCCGTGGTTTACACTTTGGTTTTAGAAATGGGAGAATATGAAAATGAATTTTTAATCTCTATCTGATGGCCCTGGAAATTCAGATGAGTATATTATCTCTCTTTGTGCGAAATTGCAAAGCGAACAACTTGTGTAATAGAAACTACTTACTTCCTGTTCCACATGCCTTTATGGTAACTACACTAAATCAAATTGTTTCAACGAAGTTTGTAAAACTAGTAGCTGAATGAATCTTCGCATCGATGATTTAAGCTTCAACTAAAACCTCATTTTAATAACATATTCTTATTTTCAGATTTCTGTTGGGCTTTCATCCGTTGAGACCTAATCATTGTGTATTTTATTACCAGCTGTCGGTCACATCATACTACGACGAAATAGAGGGTACTGTAGGAATTTGAATTTGCGTTAGGAGAATAGAAATCATGTTGCCCGGTCGTGGATCCAGATCCACTACCGAATAAGAGGCGCAGTTACCTTTGGATGATTCATGAAGATGTTAGCGGACGATATTGTTTTACAGAGAGAAGTCGCTAAACGAGAAAACTCAACGAAGTGCAGTAACACCGGTACAGGACGGGACGTTGACGCTTTCATAAACAAATGTAATGTTTGCGCTAAAAGATACAGTTTTGTTTGATTGCACCATTGTGTATCAATCAGTACGTAAATTCTTAAACTTAAGATATCTAAGTATGTACGTCCGAAGCATTTTACAATAGAATGACTACACAGAGGTTTGTAAATAGTTGTAGGAAAGACAAATCTCAGACTGAGAGTTACTGGAATCATTCTAAAGAATTATAATTCATCCACAAAACTTTCGTTCAACTAGCTTTCGAATACCGCTAGTCAGTATGGAACCCGTACTTCAAGAAATTACTAGGCAGTGGAGAAGGTTCAAAGAACTGGTGTGAGTTTCGTAACAGCTTTACTTAATTAGCGCGAGAGCTTCATAGGGATGCCTAGCCGAATCCAGTGACAGTCGATGGAAAACAGGCGTTGAAATTAGGATTATTGTCAAAATTCCCAGAGCGAAAATTCCCAGAAGATCCAGGTAACATTTTACTTGCGCTCAAATGCAGCAGACGAAATAACAAATTACTAAACTTAAAGCTTATACATAGGTTTAAAAGCTCTGATTACTGCCCATTATTCGCGAATGGAGGAAATGAGATGATAATGATTATGTACCCTCCGCCACATATAGTAACATGTCGTGCGTAGTGTAAAAGCTTATAGTGTCAGTGGAGGTAGACTGAAAGTTACAAGAAGTAGAAATTCAGTAATTCTTAAAGTATTGCCAGTGACGGCATGCTATTTCCAGAGATATGCCGGCAAGTCTTGAGTCTTTTGCAATAATGAAAAAAAGAAACTGTTGCCAGAATAATTACAGCCTTCAGCGGCAGCTGGATTTGTAGCACTTCCAGAATTATTACCTACCGTTATTTCAACATATTATCTGGCCGATACCAATGGAAAATAATATCGTCTAGCTGTTCAACGTCATGTGGACAGATGGAAAATAAAATGCACACGAATGTATACAGTAATATGTACATATATAAATTGCGGTTTAAACTAAAGTGACTCTTGTGGGCAAAAAATGTAGTTATTCTGAATATTTGAAATTTGTTGTTTTACATCAACTGAGAAGCGCGCCTGAACTCATTTAACTCGTGTGTTTACTTCCTTCTTCTCCCAAAATCTCAACTTACCGTTGAAGTTCTTATCCGTCATTCTACTCTGGTTCTCTTGATTTTCTATTTGTCTGTAAATTGATTATTATCGACAACTGTTCTAAATGCATTTCTATAAAGTACCGCTTCACTGGGAGACCAGTTTCCTGAATATCTCTTCAGTTTGAAACAGCCAACATTTTCACTGAGATGATGTGACGGAGAACACTGTGAATGTGACAGCAAAATTTTTGTCGCCTCTTCCTAAAATTATAAGAAATTTCTCTCAGTATGTTGATGTAATTCCAAATATTTCCTTTTCCTAAAAGTTCCACCTAAGCATATAGAGCAACATTTCTTTTCCTTATTTTTCTTTGCCTTGAATTAGTGATTAGCGTCTTATTATGAAAGCTTCCGACGTGCCGTTTGATTATTGTAGTGTGGTGTTTTAGTTATGCGTTCCACGACATTGATTTTTTTTTGTTGTATCTACTCTTGGTAACGCTGTAGGCATTTCGTTTTGTAACTTAGACATTCACTAATTGTTTTATTCACGACCTAATGCTGAAGGTTGGATGATTTCTGCTAGGCATCTGAATTTGAGTACCAGGTATATTTTGACTAAAATGAGTTACCAAAGGTTGTCCATCTAGGAACCGAGGAATACCTTCCATATGCTGAGTTTTATGTGCGAGATGTGCAGTCCAGTTCTAGCTCAAATTTCATGAAGTTTTTCTAAGGCGTGAATCGCTCCTTCTCTATTATCGGAAAGAATGTTAGGACGTCAGAGCAGGCCAAACACGGTAAATCAATTTTATTTTCACGTATTGTGCCAATACTTCTTTTCAGTAGAAGACTGATCTTTGTCTGATTCCTCTTTTAATATCAAAGGCTGCAGACATTTTAATAATTTAACATTTGATTTGTTGTTAATGTGTGTTTGATGAGTTCCGTTGTTTTTCTGTCTACTTTTACTTCTTCTAATATGTTGAACAGTACATGCCTGTCTATCGAATCATGTATTTTTGAAGTCTACAAACGTTATCCACCATTTGACTGCCTTCGTAGTTTTGTAAGATGGTTTTTTGCGGGATCTGCCTTTTCTAACCCATGTCTGATATTTACAGCTTAGATGTTCTGTTTGTGCCTCAAGTCTCTTAAATAAGACTTTTGATACAATTTTGTAAGTATCTAGTAGCAGGAAGATCCTTCGGTAGTTACTGATGTTCGTTTCATCCCATTTCTTACGTAAAGATAGATAATGGCACATTTCCGGTCTCAAGAGATTATTTCCTGAACTGGATATCTGAAAGAATCGCTCGAAGTTTCTGAGCGAGCCTTTTACCACCTATTTTCCACATATCGGCGATTATACGACCTTCCCATGGGGCTTTCTTCATCTTTCCGTATCGGCCATACCGGACCACGCTATTTCAACTGCTTTCCTTTTCTTGCGCCTGGGCTTTAACTTCAGTTCAGGAATCCAACACTCGTTTCCTGCGCTGTTCCTTTCTCGCTTCAGTCCACGTTCTGTCAGTTTTTGATTTTGGTTCATATTGGAAATCAAGGTGCTCTCGGAATTTATTCATGAGCATAATGCGGTTATGGATATCTAAGTGTACATACATACTCCGCAAGCCACCGTATGGTGCTTGGTGGAGGATACCTTGTACCACCATTATTCATTTTCTATCCTGTTCCATTCACAAACGTGGACGAGCGGTTCTAGGCGCTTCAGTTTGGAACCGCGCGACCGCTACGGTCGCAGGTTCGAATCCTGCCTCGGACATGAATGTGTGTGATGTCCTTAGGTTAGTTAGGTTTAAGTAGTACTAAGTTCTAGGGGCTGATGACCTCAGATGTTAATTCCCATAGTGCTCAGAGCCATTTGAACCATTTTGAACCATTCACAAACAGGGCAATGGAAAAACTACTGGCTATATGCTTCCATAGGCGCCCTAATTTCTCTTATCTTCGTGTTCCTTACCAGAAATGTACGTTGGCGGCACTAGAATCGCTCTACCGTCAACTTCAAATGTCTGTTTTCTAAATTTTATCAATAGTGCTTCGGAAAACAAACGTCGTCTTCCTTCCAGGGACTCTCATTTGAGTTCACGAAGCATTTCTGTACCATTCACGTGTTGACCGAACCTAGCGGTAACAAATCTAGCAGCCCACCTCTGAATTGCTTCGAAGTTCCTTCCATCCCTCCTAGTAGTGATCCCACACATTTTTTTTGAGCTGTATTCAAGCAAGCGTTGCATTTGTGTTCTGTACGCGGTATCCTTTGCAGATGAACCACATTTTCCCGAGGTTATCCCAATAAACCAAAGCGACGACATCCTCCGCTGTTATCTTCACTTCTCGCAGGTATTTCACTACCTTGGCGAACGGCGCCTTCTTTGTTTTCCTGTCCAGTAATTAACGGAAGATCCGACTGCTCAACTTTGTACCACCTGTGCAGCTTTGTTGTTGTTAAATTCACGTATTGAAACTTTCTGCCAGATTAATACTGTGTGTCGTACCGGAACCCGAACCAAGGTTCGAGTCTCGGTCCAAGATAGTTTTAATGTTCCTGGAAATCTCAAATCAGCGTACACTCCGCTGAAAAATGTTGATTCATTCCGGTTCACATATTAATTAAATGAAACAAAAAGTTTACTGTTACCAGTCACTGTTTATTTACCTCCACGACGCGTTTCAAAGGTTTAAACCTCAATCATCAAGTGGATTCACATTTGTTAGCATGACGTGTATATGTGTTGGGTTACGATGTTTTGGAGGAGATTGTGGCACTGTTTAGTGGAGAAAAAAAAAAAACACTATTTCAGAACATGGTTTTGGGTTTCTTTTGACAAAAAACTAAACGTATAATTAACGGAAAAAGTAAAATAAGTAAAATAGAATAACTCCAGTGGTCACAGGTTCTTTTAACATTCGTAACACATATATTTTGTAAACAAATATGGTGTCTGGAAACTCTTAGATGCAAGAATCATATAGCAGAATAGAAACATTATCACAAAGAACAAAGAATATGCATCGTAACAACAATATTACAGAATAAATTTTAAAGGGTTTTGGAGATCTTTGTTTCGAGGTGTTGAATACATGCGTTGGAATAAATATTTCAGGTGGTATATAAATCCCATTTTGTTAAGTCAATATAGCTTAAACTTCATACTCGTTTATAGAATCAGGTGACATGTTACAACCTTTAAGTACAATAATTACGGCCGGCCGGTGTGGCCGAGCGGTTCTTGGCGCTTCAGTCTGGAACCGCGCGACCGCTACGGTCGCAGGTTCGAATTCTGCTTTGGGCATGGATGTGTGTGATGTCCTTAGATTAGTTAGGTTTAAGTAGTTCTAAGTTCTAGGGGACTGATGACCTCAGATGTTAAGTCCCATAGTGCTCAGAGCCATTTGAACCATTTGAACCATTTTTTTACAATAATTACGTTGGATACAGTGGTAAAATTATACACAAATAACAATTTTGGTTGGGATTCACAGACAGAAATGAAAGGCTGGGGGCAGAGGGAGAGGAAGATAAAGAGGTTCAAAAATGGTTCAAATGGCTCTGAGCACTATGGGACTTAACTTCTAAGGTCATCAGTCCCCTAGAACTTAGAACTACTTAAACCTAACTAACCTAAGGACATCACACACATCCATGCCCGAGGCAGGATTCGAACCTGCGACCGTAGCGGCCGCGCGGTTCCAGACTGTAGCGTCTTTAACCGCTTGGCCACCACGGCCGGCAAGATAAAGAGGAAGTGAGAGGGAGAGAGAGGGTGGAAGGAGTGACTGGATGAGAGCAAACTTTCCAAAGCAAGGGGTTCTTAAGACTATATCTGTTACACGTAATAACTACCTAAAGATTGTGGTAATACATTGGTTACTGCTTTAAAATATGCAGATAGATTTACAATTTCTGCCAGTCGTTGATGTACATATAGTTTGGAACTGACAGGGGTACAAGCTGTTGGTGTGATGATGTGGTGTCACCGCCAGACACCACACTTGCTAGGTGGTAGCTTTAAAATGCCGCGGTCCGCTAGTATACGACGGACCCGCGTGTCGCCACTGTCAGTAATTGCAGACCGAGCGCCACCACACGGCAGGTCTAGAGAGACGTACTAGCACTCGCCCCAGTTGTACAGCCGACGTTGCTAGCCATGGTTCACTGAGAATTACGCTCTCATTTGCCGAGACGATAGTTAGCATAGCCTTCAGCTACATTTGCTACGACCTAGCAAGGCGCCATTACCAGTACAGATATTGAGATTCTATTAATGTATCATCAAGAGCGATGTTTTACAAATGTGGATTAAAGTTAAGTATTCCAGAAGCTACGTACTTTTCTTTATAGCATTCATTACGTATCGTGTTTCAGACCTCACGCCAGCCTGCTTGAGTTTAAGCGCGTGCCTTTCGGCTTCCTCTCATTGTGTCTAGGCTGTCTTGTCTAGACACAACAGATGATATATTTGTAAATGAGGCAGTCTGGAACCGCGCGAACGCTACGGTCGCAGGTTCGAATCCTGCCTCGGGCATGGATGTGTGTGTTGTCCTTAGGTTAGTTAGGTTTAATTAGTTCTAAGTTCTAGGGGACTGATGACCTTAGAAGTTAAGTCTCATAGTGCTCAGAGCCATTTGAACAATTTTTGAACCCTAATGTGGGATATTCTTAACATGTTTATGCCTATTTATTGATCAAAATCATAACAACAACATCGAAACTAGTCGCTGAATAAATAAAGTCATATTGTAGATTTTTGGCGGTCACGTCTTCTTTTTCCGAATATTTTACAAGGGGGGTCGTACTATATACAGAAAAAATATTTGGAATATAACTGCATATTTCACTATCGAACAAAATCTTATTGTTATATGCGAACATCTGGCTACAACTAATTACTTTCCAAGTTAGAGGTTTTTCACTTTTGTGTTACGGAACAAGTTTCATGCTCTCGACAAACAAATTTTAATGCCAATTTGAGTGCTTGGCAGCCAAACTACGACAACAGATTTACTTTTTAGGGACAAGTTACATTCAGTCATAGCGATGGAAAGGATGGGTAGAGTTTACGCAGGTGCTCCCGCTGTATTTTCGCTTCCCCAAACGGCCCTTTGGAGCGGCGAGCGGAAGACGAAAATTCTTGCGACAAGCACGTAGGACGTGCGACGGCGCGTGTTTGGTTTGCAGATGTTTCAGCGGCAGCTGCCGCGCGAACTAGCCGAAACCTTAAAACACTTGCTCCCGCTCATCCGAAAAACTGTTACCATTTCTACACATGTCAAGCAGTAGGAATTTTAGAGTGATTTTAATGGACACGTTGCAGTATTTCGCCTCCAACAACCAAAGAAATCGGTAATAGCGGCCCATTTCTTTGAAACAAGACGCACTGTCGGAAATATTGGAAACGACCTAAAGATCATGAATACACAAAAGAAAAGCCGACAATTGGACATTACGAGTCATTTAGATATTTTCAGGCACAAAATTAGCCAACCAAATCACATATTTAACGAAAAAATTGACAACGAAAACAGTGGAGTTCTCAATACTTTCAAAACAATTTGGCTTAAATCACCCCACTGATTGTAAGCACTTATTTTCTTCCGTTCCATCAAAATTCAACTTCTCACAAAAAATTTAAAAAATATCTCTGTACCTCTTTTCATTTAGATTTAAGTAGTTTCTAGCACTAATAAGAAAATAATAGTCTTCGACAGCAATCTTGTTGCATCATATCTATATGGTGGAACTACTTTAAGCGAATATACTTGGTGACACTGAATGTTCACTTTCAATGTTTAAGCGCTTTACACTTGTTGTCGAAATAATCTGCAATGAAAAACAACAACTTAGAGGACTTCCGCCATGGGCCACTAGTGAAGCATATTCTTGTAAATTGCAGGCAGTTTATAGCGCTGTGGTTGGGTTTTGCTGACATTCAAACATTTATGTAACTGTATAACATCCCTCAGGTGCGACTGCTTCATCCCCGACGATGGAACTTCCTCCACCGCTGTCCGGGTGGGTCATTCAGAATACGATTGGAAAATAAAAATCGATACAGGGGGTCGACGGACTTTTTATTCAGTAAATAATGTTTCGTGAAAATAGTTGACTGATTGTACCACTAACTGTCCGCCCCTGGTAGCTGAGTGGTCAGCGCGACTGAATGTCATACCTAACGGCCCGGGTTCGATTCCCGGCTGGGTCGGAGATTGTCTCCGCTCAGGGACTGGATGTTGTGTTGTCCTTACCATCATCATTTCATCCCCATCGACACGCAAGTCGCCGAAGTGGCGTCAAGTCGAAAGACTTGCATCAGGCGCGCAGTCTACCCGAAGGGAGGCAGTAGCCACACGGCATTTCCATTTACCACTAAGTGAAAGATTTAAACCGATTTATTTTTCGCCGGCCGTTGTGGCCGAGCGGTTCTAGGCGCTTCAGTCCGGAACCGCGCTGTTGCTACGGTCGCAGGTTCGAATCCTGCCTCGGCCATGGAGGTGTGTGATGTCCTTAGGTTAGTTAGGTTTAAGTAGTTCTGAGTCTAGGGGACTGATGACCTCAGATGTTAAGTCCCATTGTGCTTAGAGCCATTTTTTGATTTATTTTTCAAGTACTGCCATTTACTCACAAAGTCAAACATGGTAGACAGTTCTAATCACCAAAGCGTTCAAATTACTGAAACTTGAACAGAAGAGATCTGCATAAACGTTTACGCACAACTACTTTCACCATAATGTCCATTTTAGAGGACATACAAATAACTAAGTCAACATATTTCGTGTATTTTCATTGTCTGATATCTGACGGGAAAATATTTGTTCTATAAAAAGAAGTAAAATTTTATTATCATTCTGCATGGACTAACAAAATACAGAAAGAAAGAGGAGAAACCGATGCACCGTCCATCACATACTATAAGGTTTCTTGCGAAGTATAAAAGTAGATAAAAGTGTACAGCTGGATAGTTGTGGTGCAGGGTTGACATGGAGAAAAGGGTCTGAACTGAAAGAAAAGGGTGACTTAGACAGAGTGCACGATCTCTAACGTATTTTTACCTGCAGCACCTGGAAAGAAACACTTGCAGTCGATGATTTTTTTGTCAGTGTATGTCATGCCACCCATGCTGCTGAACATTATAGGGTGTCTAACTTTCCGTTTAGTTTCACTGTTTCTACGAACGCCGAAAGAATCTTAATAAGTTTGATATCTAAACCGAGAAAGTGCATTGTATTCAGATTTTCTATAGCTTCTTGACGGAGATATGCTCAATGTTTATGTAACACCTTCTGTTCTACAGAGCGAACAAAGTTTATAACGACGTAGTTAACGCGTAAAAATATTGATAACCCAATAATCCGTACAAAACTCTTTCATGAGAACGGTTAGTACATTTAAAATGCGATAGCTCCAAACACGACATTACTTAAGGAGATAGCACCCATCACATTACTTCCCTCTGCACAAGCCACCACCCTATTCTGTCTAACACAAGGTCTGGAGGTAGCCATATGGCTCGCAAGTTAATGTAAATAATCTTGCTCATCCGTATTCATACCGCGCTGCTAAACAGTGGAAAGTGAAACGTAAACAACTCATTATACAAGGCGTGCACGAATCTTAAGTGTTAACAATTAGAATAACATGCTTTACCATTTCGCTTAACGATCTGCCATTCAAAGCACAGTATCAGGTTCCAGCATTGTCACAATAGACTTCACTTACATGCTGTCAATTTTCATTGTGTTTTCATGCAAACTGTTTCGTAATGAGACCAACAGAGAACACAACCGACATCCTCGATCATTAGTCAGACGGTCATTAATGAGGTTATCGCAGGCGACAGGTCTTATGCAGGTGCGGGAAGCGGGCCTCCACATTCCTGGCAGTACCCTGTAGCATAAACATGTAGACGTTAACTAGCTGGGTGAGGTGGTTCAAGAAACGAAGGAAGCTACCGTGGTCTTTGAACCAACTTCAGAGCTCATGAGTGCTTTATATTACACAGCTATAAATAAGACTGCCATTAATTAAAAGGTAGAGCGTCGTGAGATGCTCGGATACTTCCAAACGCCACTACAGTACCCTCAGCACCCTGAAGGCGACAATGAAAGGCATGAGTAAAAATACTGATACTGATTTTTCCCATTTATTATTACTCGGAATTAATTCACTGACTAAATATCAGATATCTGCTTCCGCTAAAAGGAGGCTAGTGTTATGGCTCCACATCCGTTTTTCAGAACGCACAGAAAACGCTCATATAAACGATTACAGCATTACAAGATCGATTCTTAAGGAAAGAGCCTTTTCCAGTTCACAGACTTCTTTTTGCAGAACATGTTCGCCGAACGCGTTTTACATCATGCTCCTGGATAGGACTGAAGCGGATGGAATGCAAAGTCTCGTCGTTGCAAAAACTGAAGCCGGCGAAAGTTGACAAACGGCCTGTATTGAAAGACGGCGCAGCGACGGCTCCGATGTGAGCGTTTGCTCTTTCTCTTTCTCGGCGAGAACCCTTTTCCGAAACACTGCGGCGTGGCATCTGCACGCCGGCTGCCTACCGACATTCTTTCGAGGCTCACATTTAGGAAATCATTACAAACCATGCTTTCCTCATCGACGAGATGTAAAATCCGTATTCCCCTCTCCTTTCCTTCTTTCTCGGCCATAAATACGATGGTACTACCACTCCGGCTGAGATTTCAGTTCGTGGAAACGCGTAATATGAAAAACATTCTGACACGAACTATGTCTACATCTACATCTACATGGATACTCTGCAAATCACACTTAAGTGCCTGGCAGAGGATTCATCGAACCACCTTCACAATTCTCTACTATTCCAATCTCGTATAGTGCGCGGAAAAAATGAACAGCTATATCTTCGCGTACGAGCTCTGATTTCCCTTATTTCATCGTGGTGATCGTTCCGCTCTATGTAGATCGGTGTCAACAAAATATTTTCGCATTCGGAGAAGAAAGTTGGTGATTGGAATTTCGTGAGACGATTCCGTCGCAACGAAAAACGGCTTTCTTTTAATGATTTCCAGACCAAATCCTGTTTCATGTATTATTAGTTGGCACATTTTTAATGAACAGCGAAATAACAAACGTGAGCCACATTTACGACTTGAAAACGCTAAACATGCAAATCAATGTATGACTATGGAGCCATCTACAAATAATCTTACGTCTGAGTTCTTCAAGTGTACAACAGATTAAAAAGCGAGTTCATTGCCCTAAAAAGAAAGCAGCGGCTAACTTATCATCAGCAAGCAGTTGGACAACTAGGGAACTGGAGAAAAACGCTTTTTAACATTACACTGTAATTACTTTACTTAAAATAAGATTTTACAAAATTGTAACGCAGTCGCTTGCAGGATTACACAGATTTCTTTCTGTGGTCGCTAGTTCACGCGAATTCCGTGTCATCTGCCGACCGAGGTCTTCCCTTGTCCCAGTTTGCGCGGTCGTAGAACTCATGCATAACTGACATCTTTCCTCGTCGCGCAGCAGACACGAAGGAATGTTTCATAACGGCCTGCCTCTAGTATGCAGACCACCGTCACAGACCTCTGGCTCTGACTCTCCTCTCTGAGCTTCAACGACATCACTGAGGACGCAGTACAACGCGGTACTGAATGTCAGATACGTGCAGGAGATCACGATTTCTGTGGGAAGTTTGTAACTGTACTGCTCGGCTTAAGATAAGATTACTAACGTACGTAGATCCTAACATTCCCTGATTTGGAAAAGCTATACCCTTTCGTATGCAAATGTTTACCTACGCATCAGTTTCAGGAACGCAGTCTGACTACAACACGATAAAGGAAAGATATCTTCGCAGTTAAAAGTTACTTTAACGGCACAACGGCTTATAGCAGGAATTCAATTTACGTTAGTATGAAAAATTATCTCTGGTATCTCATTAATAATAAATGCGTTTAGCAACTTGGATTACAGCGAGCTACTGGGATGCGAGCCTCAGTGTATGACTATAAACGTCAAATGAGACGCATCGAACAAATACACTTCTGTAGAGCCAAGAGCGAGGGCATGCTGTCAAGTAATTCCTCCGAACTTTCTATTCTGTTCTCAATATCTGTTGAGGTATAACATGTCATGTATATTACTCGGTCGACTTTCCCACTTCGCTGACGTAAGATGCAACCCTCTGCCTTTAGAAGGCTCCGAATTGTAGCGTGTAACATAACAGCGTGTAACGGAAGTAAAAGTTATTATAAATGATTTGATTATTATTATAAATGATTTGATTATTTGACATATTGCCACAAGGCTTTGCACACACATAGAAATATTCAAAAAATGTGTTTTTTTTTACTTATTACCAGTGTTCCGCCGGTGCGCGCCCTACTGATTCAGCAGATTTCAAGTCGATAGTCAATTTATTCCCACATTTGACGCAGCATGTCCCTATCAATCTGATGAAAGGCATTGCTGATGCGAGCTCGTAGTTCTGGTAGGTTTGGTGGTAGGGAAGTCATGCACCCTGAATCTTTCACACAATCCCACACAAAAAATTTGCATGGGGTTATGTCGGGAGGGCGCAGAGGCCATGAAATGAATTGCTTATCATCAGCCTCACCACGACCGATTCATCGGTTTCTCAATCTCCTGTTTAAGAATTCACGAACATCGTGTTGGAAGTGGGGTGGGGCACCATCCTGTTGGTAGATGAAGTCCACACAGTCGCTCTCCAGTTGTGGCATGGGTCAATTTTCCAGCATGTCTAGATACACGTGTTCTGTAACGGCCTTTTCGCAGAAGAAAAAGGGACCGTAATCATTAAACCGCGAGACTGCACAAAACACTTTAACTTTTGGTGGATCTCGAATGTGCTCCACGATAGCGTGGGGATTCCCTCTCCCCCAGATTGGCACATTGAGCCTGTTCGCTGTGCCATTCACAAGAAATATTGCTTTAACACTGAAGATAAGGGTCTCACAAAATCTATCCTCTTCCATAAGCCGTTGCAAGTGTGCCGAAAATTCAAAACATCTGACTTTGTCATCGAAAGCCAAGGATCACTGCAAGCGATAACGCTTCAGCTTTAGTAATTTCCTTAATATTTTCCAAACTGCCGTTTGTGTTATGTTCAGCTCTCAGTTTGTTCTGTTCATCGACTTCTGTGGGCTAGGTGCGAAACTCGTCCGCTCGCAGTCAGCCAGTCAACCGTTTCTTCACTCACTACAGGCCGACCTGTTGATTCCCCCTTACAAAGCTATCCTGAAGCTTTATACTCTGCATATAGTCGCCGAATGGAGTTGGTGGTTGATGGATCTTTGATGAACTTCCTTCTGAAGCGTCGTTGAACGATTACGGCTGACTGATGTGAATGCATTTCAAGCACATCAGCTTCGTCGCCACCTGTCGCCATCTTGCCTAACTGCTCACTGCTGCGCTCTTGTGACAGAAATCTGAAGTGTGGCTGCAACAATACAAAATTTTTGACTTTTTTTATATGAAGTACTGTGCGGCGCAGTAATCCAAGCCTTCTCGGAAAGCGTCGCCGGCTGCTGCTACGACATCCGCGTTTCCATACATTTCCCCAAGACTTGGCCCAAAAAACAGCACAATATAAACAACACAAACGGGTTTCATTGTTGTTAGGGCGGTATGATAATCGAGGTGCCGTTTTTTATGTAAATGTACTGAATCAGCTCACTCAAAATAAGTTGGGGAGTGTGCATACGCTGAAAGTGGATTCCGTCGAAAACTAAGTAACGCACTGTGTATGTATAACACAGTATTTCAGTGCAGGTCTGACAACTTTTGAGGTTACCCTCGAAAACCTTAAGGTGTGTTAGTTCCCTAGACACAGGGAACCCCTGCGAAGGCAAGTTGCGCATGCAGCTGGGTTTGGACACATGAGAAGGACAGCATCTCGCGAAGCCGTCGCACACATGACGGTCGCAAAATAACACCAGGCCGCGGGCCACCCACGCCGTGCGCTGTGCGGCGCAGTAATCCAAGCCTTCTCGGAAAGCGTCGCCGGCTGCTGCTACGACATCCGCGTTTCCATACATTTCCCCAAGACTTGCCCCAAAAAAACAGCACAATATGGAAACCGGAAGAAATCTACGCCATGACAGAGAGAAAACGGAACAACACAAACGGGTTTCATTGCTGTTAGGGCGGTATGATAATCGAGGTGCCGTTTTTTATGTAAATGAGTAAATCAGTTGATAGATCGGAATTAAGAGTCATCGTTGTTTGAGACTTGTCTACTTTCAGCTACTGGCAGGAATTGGTCAGCAGACATGAATGTATTCCTAGGATATGGGTCTCCAGTTAACAGATTGTAATAAACAGGAACGAATTCATTCGGTGTGACTCAAGTGGCCCGTATGAACTCATAAAGCGAGCGAATGTTTAACATTTCACACACAATGGTATGTGATTGGTTTTTACGGTTATTTAGTTTATAAATTAACAGCAATATCAACGAGAATATTCGGGATGTGCGTCTTGATATTAGCTACTCTTTTACCTCCGTTACTGAGGACACGAGGGCAGCAGTATCTTGGCGCCCGAATTGGAACAAACTGGTTCGAATCATAATAGTGTGAGAAACTATCATCAAACTCTGGCCATTACAAGGGCGTATGTAGGGCGAGAGTGTTAATATTAGGCCAAAGGAACATTTAACTGCAAGGAATTGTACCTGTTGCAGAATGCACCGTGAAACACGGAGTCCCGGCGGAGGTTAGAGTCCTCCCTCGGGCATGGGTGTCTATGTTTGTCCTTAGGATAATTTAGGTTAAGTAGTGTGTAAGCTTAGGGACTGATGACCTTAGCAGTTAAGTCCCATAAGATTTCACACACATTTGAACATTTTGAAACACGGAGTCGTTTCAGTGTTGATTGACTCTTACCAGAGCCGTGGTAAAATAGGTTCAAGAGCATGCACCGTAACATTGTTATATACGAATATGTAATGAGAAGCACATGTCGATCGCAATGGCAGCGGTTGCTTTCGTTACGCCGGCCAGTGTGGCCGTGCGGTTCTAGGCGCTTCAGTTTGGAACCGCGTGACCGCTACGGTCGCAGGTTCGAATCCTGCCTCGGGCATGGATGTGTGTGATGTCCTTAGGTTAGTTAGGTTTAAGTAGTTCTAAGTTCTAGGGGACTGATGACCACAGATGTTAAGACCCATAGTGCTCAGAGCCATTTGAACCATTTTTTTACTTTCGTTACCCAACTAACGGCACTGTCATGTCCCTGGCAACCACAAACACATCACAAGCAGGATATCACGTACGAAATTTTGGGTGAAAATCGTAAAAAAATCTAGCTGATGAAAAGGACATGTCCGTTGAAACATGCAGCCGACGAAAACAAAGCGTGTTTTACTGAAAACATTGGTCTTTAATTGTGAATTACTGATTAGTCGGAATCCTCGAAAAATATTACGTAGCAAATGCCACAAGTATATTTTGCCTGCTAAGTGTTGATATTGATTTGTCCACCACTCCATCCAATTTTTTTCTCATGTGTACACAACTATAACAACAGAAATACAAAAAGAAATATTCCGTCAGATATATAATAAAAGACACATTGCGGTGCGTAGCGCATCGTTACCCTGTTTTTCCCGGTAGCATATTTACAGACGAGTTAATGCACACACGTTTAGAACAAGAATCCCACATACTGCACGTTACGAGGTTAAGGGCCGTGCAAATTTACAGCTACCCAATACGGTGAGTACACTTGTACACCTCGGTACGAGGAAAATGATCTGTAACGAAAGCAGATGTATTTTTACCAGGCGCTTAATCTGAGAGCCAGGAACTTCCCACTGCCAGTTGGATGCCTTACAAGTGAAGGAAGACACAAAAGGAGCACGGGACGCTGCGCATTGCTGCGAGCGACAGCCATCCGGTCAAATATGGGCACCGCGCTCGCCCACTGTAGTCTTTGTCTCTGGAAACCCGAACCAGTTTCACAAGCAGCAAAAATTGCCATCGCGAGTACTATAGAGCTGTTGCCAGTCCGCGTGGGTAAAAACAGTTGGATAGTCGGAATACAAACGACGCCCAGTTTTCTTTCTTCTATGCGACCACTCAAGCGAATCATTCAATGACGAACGTAAAGTAGACTGGTGCCCAAAATTAAAGCAACAAACGGAAATTTTGCGAGATTGCGTTTATTGTGTCACAAAATAGTATAAATAGGTGACAGTAAAGTAGTTACTATGTAAAAAAAATACAAAATGTAAACAACTGCAACATGCATAACGGTAGACAAATATGTTCTTCGTTTTTTCCAACGTAACAGATTTGCACACAAATTCCGACAACTGCTTAATGTATGGGGTGGACCACCTCTGGCAGCAATACAGGCCTAACAACGACGGTGCATGCTTTGAATGATGTCATCAGCCTCATTTTGAGGCAATAACGCTCATTCTTCCTGCTCAGCTGCTCGCAGTGTTCGAGAGTGGTCGGTGGATGCTGACTTAATGCAAGCAGTCTTAATGCAAGTTTCATATCAGCGCACACTCCGCTGCAGAGTGAAAATCTCATTCTGGAAACATCCCCCAGGCTGTGGCTAAGCCATGTCTCCGCAATATCCTTTCTTTCAGGAGTGCTAGTTCTGCAAGGTTCGCAGGAGAGCTTCTGTAAAGTTTGGAAGGTAGGAGACGAGGTACTGGCACAAGTAAAGCTGTGAGTACCGGGCGTGAGTCGTGCTTCGGTAGCTCAGTTGGTAGAGCACTTGCCCGCGAAAGGCAAAGGTCCCGAGTTCGAGTCTCGGTCGGGCACACAGTTTTAATGTGCCAGGAAGTTTCATATCAGCGCACACTCCGCTGCAGAGTGAAAATCTCATTCTGGAAACATCCCCCAGGCTGTGGCTAAGCCATGTCTCCGCAATATCCTTTCTTTCAGGAGTGCTAGTTCTGCAAGGTTCGCAGGAGAGCTTCTGTAAAGTTTGGAAGGTAGGAGACGAGGTACTGGCACAAGTAAAGCTGTGAGTACCGGGCGTGAGTCGTGCTTCGGTAGCTCAGTTGGTAGAGCACTTGCCCGCGAAAGGCAAAGGTCCCGAGTTCGAGTCTCGGTCGGGCACACAGTTTTAATGTGCCAGGAAGTTTCATATCAGCGCACACTCCGCTGCAGAGTGAAAATCTCATTCTGGTAACGTGATGGTCATAGAAATACAATAATGCAATGGTCAGGATGAACAAATGTTCGTTACGTGTGGGCTCCAGATATGTGGATAACGCATAGGAAGAAAGAGTTAGGCAGGTTTTCTGCATTTTTAAAGGATAACACTGTTCCACAACTGATTGAGTACGAAACGTCAATTTATTCCACGTTATCGTACAATTTCAGCAAATAAGAGCATTTCAAACATCACGGTCAGTTGTGGAACAATGTTCATCAGAGACAAGGGTACCGTCAGACCGCTATTATTTTCTATGTACACAAATGATCTGGCGAACAGGGCGGGCAGCAGTCTGCAGTTGTTTGCTGATGACACTGTGGTGTACGGGAAGCTGTCAAAGTTGAGTGCTTGTAGAGGGATACAAGATGACTTACACAAAATTTCTAGCTGATGTGATGAATGGCAGCTAGCTCTACATGTAGAAAAATGTAAGTTAGTGCGGATGATTCCAGAATTAGAATCAAGAACAGCTGCCAGCATGAGTAACATAGAAGTAGATAATCTCGGAGTAGTAACGCAACTTAAATCACTTAATAAAAGCGAGTCTTCTGGTCCAGAATGTATACAAATTAGGTTCTTTGCAGAGTATGCTGATGCAATAGCTCCATACTTAACAATCATATACAACCGTTCGTTCGACGAAAGATCCGTACCCAAAGACTGGAAAGTTGCACAGGTCACATCAGTATTCAAGAAAGGCAGTGGGAGTAATCCACTAAATTACAGGGCCGTACCATTAACGTCGATATGCAGCAGAATTTTGGAACATATATTGTGTTCGTACACTATGAATTACCTCGAAGAAAACGGTCTATTGACACACAGTCAACACGGATTTATAAACCATCATTCTTGTGAAACACAACTAGCTCTAGAATGAGATTTTCACTCTGCAGCGGAGTGTGCGCTGATATGAAAGTTCCTGGCAGATTAAAACTGTGTGGCGGACCGCGACTCGAACTCGGGACCTTTGCCTTTCGCGGGCAAGTGCTCTGCCAACTGAGCTACCCAAGCGCGACTCACGCCCCGTCCTCACAGCTTTACTTCTGCCAGTACCTCGTCTCCTACCTTCCAAACTTTACAGAAGCTCTCCTGCGAACCCTGCAGAACTAGCACTCCTGAAAGAAAGGATACTGCGGAGACGTGGCTTAGCCACAGCCTGGGGGATGTTTCCAGAATGAGAGCTTCTGTAAAGTTTGGAAGGTAGGAGACGAGGTACTGGCAGAAGTACAGCTGTGAGGACGGGGCGTGAGTCGTGCTTGGGTAGCTCAGTTGGTAGAGCACTTGCCCGCGAAAGGCAAAGGTCCCGAGTTCGAGTCTCGGTCCGGCACACAGTTTTAATCTGCCAGCAAGTTTCACAACTAGCTCTATACTCGCACGAAGTACTGAGTGCTATTGACAAGGGATTTCAAATTGATTCCGTATTTCTGAATTTCCAAGGCACCACACAAGCGGTTTGTAGTGAAATTGCGTGCTTATGGAATATCGTCTCAGTTATGTTACTGGATTCGTGATTTCCTGTCAGTAGTAATTTCCTGTTCTTAGTAATTGACGGAAAGTCATCGAGTAAAACAGAAGTGATTTCTGGCGTTCCCCAAGGTAGTGTTATAGATACTTTGCTGTTCGTTATCTTTATAAACGATTTGGGAGACAATCTGAGCAGCCGTGTTAGGTTGTTTGCATACGACGCTGTCGTTCATCGACTAGTAAAGTCATCAGAAGATCAAAACAAATTGCAAAACGATTTAGAAGAGATATCTATATGGTGCGAAAATTGGCAATTGACCCTAAATGACGAAAAGTGTGAAGTCATTCACATGAGTGCTCAAAGGAATCCGTGAAACTTCGGTTACACGATAAATCATTCAAATCTAAAGGTCGTAAATTGAACTAAATACCTAGGAATTACAATTACGAACAACTTAAATTGGAAAGAACACATAGAAAATGTTGTGGGGAAGGCTAACCAAAGACTGCGTTTTATTTACAGGACACTTAGGTTCAAATGGTTCAAATGGCTCTGAGCACTATGCGACTTAACTTCTGAGGTCATCAGTCGCCTAGAACTTAGAACTAATTAAACCTAACTAACCTAAGGACATCACACACATCCATGCCCGAGGCAGAATTCGAACCTGAGACCGTAGCGGTCACGCGGTTCCAGACTGAAGCGCCTTTAACCGCACGGCCACATCGGCCGGCACAGGACACTTAGAAAACGTAACAGATTTACTGAAGAGACTGCCTACACTACGCTTGTCCGTCCTCTTTTAGAATACTGCTGCGCGGTGAGGGATCCTCTACCAGACAGGACTGACGGAGTACATCGAAAAATGTCAAAGAAGGGCAGCATGTTTTGTATTATTGCGAAATAGGGGAGAGGGTGTTACTGAAATGATACAGTATTTGGGATGAACATCATTAAAAAAGAGGCGTTTTTCGTTGCGGAGGAGTCTTCTCACGAAATCCCAATCACCAACTTTCTCCTCCGAATGCGAAAATATTTTGTTGACTGCGACCTACATACGAAGAAACGATCACCATGATAAATTAAGGGAAATCAGAGCTTGCACGTAAAGATATAGGGGTTTGTTCTTTCCGCGTGCTGTGCGAGATTGGAATAATAGAGAATTATGAAGGTGGTTCGATGAACCCTCTGCCGGGCACTTAAATGTGATTTGCAGAGTAACCAGGTAGATGCAGATGTAGAGTAGGAAAAACAAATCCGTAATGTTCGCATACAGCGTTAGTAGTGCCCTGCTCGACACAGGTTCAAAATGGTTCAAATGGCTCTGAGCACTATGGGACTCAACTGCTGTGGTCGTAAGTCCCCTAGGACTTAGAACGACTTAAACCTAACTAACCTAAGGACAGCACACAACACCCAGCCATCACGAGGCGGAGAAAATCCCTGACCCCGCCGGGAATCGAACCCGGGAACCCGGGCGTGGGAAGCGAGAACGCTACCGCACGACCACGAGATGCGGGCGCTCGACACAGTCACGTCATTTAAATATCTCGGTGTAACGTTGCAAAGTGATATGAAATGGAAACGAGCATGTGAGGATTGCGTCAGGGAAGGCGAATGGTCGACTTCGGTTTGTTGGGAGAATTTTAATAAAGTGTGGTTCATCAGTACAGGAGACCACAATATAGGACGCTGGTGTGACCTATTCTTGTGTACTGCTCGTGTTTGGGATCCGTACCAGGTCGGATTAAAGGAAGACATCGAAGCAATTCAGAAGTGGGCTGCTAGATTTGTTGCCGGTACGTTCGATCAGCATGCAAGTGTTACGGATTTGCTTCGGGAGCTCAAGTGGGAAACCCTGAATGGAACAAGACAATCCTTTCGAAGAACACTACTGAGAAAGCTTTAGAGAACCAGCATTTCAAGCTGACTGCAGAACGATCCTACTGCCGCCAACATACATTTCGCGTAGGGTCCACGAAGATACGGGAAATAAGGGCCCATACGGAGGTATATAGACAGTCGTTTTTCTTTCGCTCTGTTTGCGATTGGGGCAGGAAGGGAAATGACTAGTAGTTATACAGGGTACCCTTCGTCACGCAACGTAAGGTGACTTGCGGAGTAGATGTAGATGGTTTGGGTGAGTAGGTTGTTGACCCAAATCGTAATGTTTTAAAATGACTACATGTTCGAAACTGTACAGTAACGAGGAATAAGGAAACGTTACAAAAAATGGTTCAAATGGCTCTGAGCACTATGGGACTCAACATCTTAGGTCATAAGTCCCCTAGAACTTAGAACTACTTAAACCTAACTAACCTAAAGACATCACACACACCCATGCCCGAGGCAGGATTCGAACCTGCGACCGTAGCAGTCCCACGGTTCCGGACTGCAACGCCAGAACAGCGAGACCACCGCGGCCGGCTGGAACGTTACACATTCAGTCAGTTTTGTAATAATGTTACCCTTAACATTTTTTTACAATGCTTGAGGACACACATGCAACCAAAGTAATGGATATTTTTGTGGGATTAATTGTTTACATCTGGAAAATTTTGTGTTTTTCCTTTATACAGATTTAATCATTCCTATGTCGACAAGTGACCACTTCACGGCAGATCATATAAACCAAGACACTACTGTCAGTAGTCGCAGCTGGAGCTAACGAAAGTAAGTTCTAAAACCTACATAATCCTGTGAGTTCCTAACCGTCGCGTCTTCTCGGAAGTGAAATGTGGTCACGTTTGCCTTTCAAACAGAAAAATAATCTAAATGGTAGTTGTAAAGCACACACAGTCGCGTACACAAATACACCAGATGTAGAGGCACTGACCGCGAATGCTTGTATAAGCCTGGCAGTATATTTCTGATAGAACCAAAACATCCCGCAGCCATCAGGAAATTGTCAAGATACTCCTGGACGGGATACTGCGTAAACAGTACTGGCTGGGCAGCTTTCGACAAAGTATAGTTGACACACGGTGCTTGCCTCTTACAGTTAATCATAGCGTCGTAGTTCATGCCTGTTCATTGTCAGTTTTCGCGAAGAGCACTTGCTTGAGAGTAGTATTCCACCGCACACATATGGAAGGAACACGTGTTGTGGCCTAACAATAAATGCCTGGGCTCCATTCGGGAGCATCGCTATTAGACTGACGATGAGGTACCTTGGTTTTGCAAATCACCTTACAGAATAAGGATTTTCGAAATAAATTCTACCATGTTAAATTTATGTACCGTATTCAGTCACAAATAACCATTATTGCAACACAATGACAAAACACTCTGTCAAAATGGCTAATGATTAAACTTTACCACCGTCTCCAAAATAACTATCTTCTACCTTTGTTTTTGAAGCGCCGTAAATGATTTACCCGTCTCCAAATCTGAGGTCAATGACGTCGCGGCTATGTAGGACATTTTCGCCACCGGAATATGGCCAATACAGGAAAAACAATGGACACAGCACAGTTTCTGAACTCCTGGCCGCGGAAATGCATTGAGTTAGTTTTCAAACTACTTTGGAATGTGTTTTGAAGTGAGACCACGTGACACTGTTTATGGCAATCCACACGGGACATAGTGGGATAAGATTCTCCTGGTGCTTTTTGAGAGGGATGGGCTATGACACGACATCTGTTTCCGCCCTACCCCTTTCCTTGTCTACAAAAACACAAACCTAACACTATACTGCGCAAACACTCACTACAATCATCCATATGATACAGTAAAGCAACAGAGATTCATTAGAGACGGACCACTAGCTCAGACGGGCAAGGATGGGGCACGAAATAGGCTGTAAGCTTTTCAAACGGACCATTTCGACATTTGGCTCAAGTTATTCCGGAAAGTCAGTGGAAAAACTAGACCAAGACAATCCGATTGGTGTTTGAAGATCTTAGAATGGAGTTTTTATACTGAAGAAGCAAGTAGAGCTGAATGAGTAAATCTTTACTGTCCAGATACATTGACGGATATGGAAAGTGTTACACCATGAAGCACCAGTCCAGTGTTTATCAGTCTTTGCTGAGATACTCATCACATAGCAGGTACTAAATTATTGCACTTTCATTCTATTCGGAACTGACGTCCAACACTGACATTAGTATGAGACGTGTCCCACAAGGCCTCGAATACACTCTTGTTTCGTGATGGTATGGATGCAAAACGGCCTCCAAATGTGATTTGTTGCCATGCCTGAAGCGCAACCTGTGTAGGCTCATGAATAATGTTGCCTGAAGGCTGATTTGAAAATATCACATCGCATTCCAGACATGCTCAATCGGTGAGAAATTAGGGGACTGGGTAGACCATTTAGAGGTCCGTACATTCCTCAAGGTTTATGGTGTGAAGTGCAGAGTGGGGGTCTTGCACTATCCAACTGGAAAATGCAGTTTGGCAACAGGGTATTACAATAGATTTTACTGTTCTCGTCACATGCTGGTAAGCATTCAGCCTCGCTTCGACGTTTTTTTGCGGTGTAATCCTGAAACTCAAGTCATTTAGGGAAAGCGAGGAAAATGTTGACTGAAATTGTCGGATTAGGAGTTGAATCTCGCGCCACCCGAATACGAATCAAGTGCCTTAACCACCAAGGTCCGCTACACACGGAGAAAGAACAGCAGCCGACATTGGTATTTAGAAATCTCTCTCGAACACGCATGAAAATAGGCCATACTGCTCTGTTTCGAGTCAAGAGCTTTCGATAACTTAACTTCTAGGGTTCACCATCGGATGACCAATTACAAGCATGTCATTAAAAGAACCTATTATCACATTTTAAAAGTAAATCATAAATCTCGAATACCACTTTTTTGAACTTACAAGTGCGAATAACCACGAAAATTAAGACGCATATTGCAAGCCTGAATACAAGTAAACGATATTTTAAAAGCAGATCGACGAAGAAGCAAAGAAGAACCGGCGTATTTTCATGTTTATTTTTGCATTTCAATAGGTATGTTACAATAAAAATAGTTGTTGCAGATGACATACTGTAAAGAAAAGCAACTTTTCGACCAAAAAAGCCACAACCAAATGTGGTGCTGAAGTAAATGTCAAAAATTTTGCAATGGAACTAGTGGTGATAACTATAGATATATGTACTAGATTTACGATATGAAATACCTTAATATAATAAAAAATATTGATAATGATGCAACAGCAAGGGAACTGTGTTTGAAGATCGTATCTCACACTCTTATTTTTTTTTCAGGAGCTGTGTAAGTACCGAATACATAATTACGCAGTTATCTTACGCTCTTGGAACACCATTTACAGCCACGTATATTTAGAAGTCTACATTCACACATGTTATAAATGGTTCCTGCCGTTGCTGGTAGGCTCAAAGGCCGGTCGTTTGCATTTTGAAAGCAGGCAGAAAGTGCGACTTGTCAGCAGACGGAGACATTGGCAGGGAATAACTGGCGGAGCGACCAGGTGTTCGCACAGGGCCCGCGCCGCTGCGCCGACACGCAAGGTCGACGGCCGCCAACCGATGCCTCAATCGGAAGTTCGGTCGGCCGCGCAGCCGACTAACTTCCGGCACAGATTTCGCATAGCTCTATGAGGCAACGTGACAGTATCTCGGGCTGACACTGAAAGGCTATATTTTTATTTACCTAGCTGTTGGCGTAATTCCTTATTAGCTGAAAGCACTTTTCCAACATTTCTCAGTATGTTACGTCGCTGAAGTACGATTCAGAAAGACATGCAAAACCTGCGTCTTTGGCTGTCGTAAGCTTTTTATTGCACTCAAAATGTTTTCCAGTGACAAAGTCCTCTATATGTGGGAATAGGTGGACATCAGAGGATGTCAAATTTGGTGAACTGGCTACACGGCCCACCAACGCGTGCCTCAAAGCCTTCCAAAATTCCCAGTGCCCAACGAACCTGCGTAATTAGTTACTGTTTAACATATGCGAGGTAAAAAATATGAAAAAACCCGTTTCTATCTTAGAAAACACTGCTCGTAACCGCCAGCCACTGTGGCCGAGCGGTTCTAGGCACTTCAGTCCGGAACCGCAATGCTGCTATGGTCGCAGGTTCGAATCCTGCCTCGGACATGATTGTGTGTGATGTCCTTAGGTTAGTTAGGTTTAAGTAGTTCTAAGTTCTAGGGACTGGTGACCTCAGATGTTAACTCCCACAGTGCTTGGAGCCATTTCAACCATTTTTTTGCTCGTAACCTTCCCGCCTTCCCGACAGGTGAAATGGAATTCGTCTTTCTTGGAGTAAGGGCAACGGTTACCACACCCTGCTGTGATAGCTGTTCAGTTTCCGGTGTGAGTGGTGTATGCACATCTGATCCACAGAAACAGAAACAAATCGGCACATAAAGTCAGCTGAATTATTTTTAAAAAGGTCCAAACGTTATTTGTGTCATTTGCTTCTTGTCGACATTCAACAAGTGCTACTCCCATGTAGCTCAAAGATTTCTCATAATTAATTTTTCGTGTAAAACGTACTCTTCCTTCTGATATCGGCGTGGTGTCACTATTTCATACACCGGACACACAGTACTATATTTTAAACCTTCTAGATGTTTTCATAGATGATTGTAGGTTCTTTGGTTGGTATGAGAAGGAGAGGTTGCTGCACGAAATTCCTGTCCGCCAGACTTCGCGCCAGTGTCGTAGATTAAATTTCAATCCCCTCTCGAATGGTAACGTTAAGCCCAGTTGCTCTCCTGGTGACATTCGGAGGGTGTAGGGTATGTGCCAGCGTTTGACTCTCCCCTTTTACTTTTATCATCATCATCATATTCATCATCATCGTAAACAATAGCTAAAAGACTACCAGTAATACTATACTCGCATTCATCATAGTCGTACATATTAAGCCGGCCGGGGTGGCCGAGCGGTTCTAGGCGCTACAGTATGGAACCGCGCGGCCGCTACGGTCGCAGGTTCGAATCCTGCCTCGGGCATGGATGTGTGTGATGTCCTTAGGTTAGTTAGGTTTAAGTAGTTCTAAGCTCTAAGGGACTGATGACCTCAGAAGTTAAGTCCCATAGTGCTCAGAGCCATTTTTCGTACATACTAAACCGTTACACGAAGGACGCAACAGTCGCGAATCACCAAAGACAGATACCCAATAGGTGCGAGTAAAGAAAACCTTTCCGATTTATGTGGCTGAACCCCTCCGCACTATCCCATCCAACAGCGACAACTTCTGTTTTTTTTTTTTTTTTTTAAATTTCTTTTTATGCAATAGAGTGGAGCGGATCACATAAATCTGTGATTTCCTGACTCACTAGATGGATTTGCAGTTAATTGTAGAGGTGACATGCACTGAAACAAAAATCCAATCGTTTATATAAATACATTTTTCGGAGATTTTGGTACCCACCCATTGCTGGGTAATCCACGAATGGGAAAAATGAACTTTACTGAGTGGTATTATTGAATCAGACTCATACTGGAGATACGAGGGTTGGAACTTAAATATTGGCAACTATTTATTCACAACCGATCAAAATATACATGTTTACTACTTCAAAGTAGTCACCAGCGTTGTGTAGAACCCGTTGCCAGCAGTGTGGAAGGCGCAGTATACGGTTAGCACAGCCTGTTCTGTTGATGGTGCGAATTGAACGGTCTAAAATTATGGTGATTCTCGTGTACGACTGTGATGGTGTTATCCTAACGCATTACGTTCCTCCACAGCAGACCGTCAATGCACAGTATTACTGTTCATTTTTGGAGCATCACCTGCGACCAGCTTTGCGAAAGAAGCGGCGACACTTTCTGCGCAACCCACCCATCATTTTGCACGACAATGCGCGGGCGCTACTGCGCAAGCTGTGGCTGCTCTGTTCGGTCGATGGGACTGGGAAGTACTGCACCATCCACCATACTCACCGGACTTAAGTCCTTGTGACTGTGATTTGATTCTGAAGATGAAGGAACCACTTCGTGACATTCGCTTCAGAAATGTTCCCCGCTCCAATCGCACCATCAACAGAACAGGCTCTGCTAACGGTATACTACGCCTTCCACTTCGCTGGCAACTGGTTCTACACAACGCTGGTGACTACGTCGAAATACAGTAACAGGTGCAAACATGTAACTCTTTTGTATCGGTAGTGAATAAATAGTTGGCACTATTTAAGTTCCAACTCTCGTATAAAAAATGGTATTACACCTGTATTATGTGAACTGAATGTGGCAGTCGCAGATATAGAGTAGTAGACCACATAAAGCTACTAACTGAACAAGCCAAAAACAGGACTCTACATGTGGAAGAGGGCTTGTTATTTTTCTCTTCTTTATTTTTCACTATTTCTTCTTTGAAAACTAGGTGTTGCAATGTTGGCCGTTTTTAGGTTTACAGTCCATTTGTTTGTCTTATTCATAGATAGTACTGGAAGTAACAAAAATCTATTAAAATGTTGAGGCAACATGAAATGGGAAATCCACAAATGATTTCTATCGAAATTGTTCGGTGATCAGGTCAGACAGTGAATGTATAAGATATTCGTGGAGTTACTGTTGCGTCAGATTTATGGAAGTTCTTAGCCAAATTTGAATACTGCATGAATAGCTGTCGTCATGAGCAACCATGTCCAATAAATAGCCAATGCAGTAGAACATTTGACCGATACTAATCACAGACGTCCCGTTCCCTGAACTGCGGTCGCAATTTGTGATGCAGGCGCAGAACTAGGGAAACTTTGTAATATTATTATGTAATGCAATTGTTTCGGAAGGGGGTCTTAATAGGACAACGTCGTAAGAAAGCCTATACGTGACATCTATCGAACAACAAACGATGTTAGCATTCCTAGTGTCAAAAAGCGTTGCATGCCGTTTCTAAATGCCGTGGGACGGGACAGACTGGGACAGCGGAGCTTGGCAGTGTAGCCGAGCGGCGACATCACAGGGCATTCCAGATGCGCTCCTCAATCTTTTTTCAGTCCCTCTGCCGTTCTGTGTGTCTCCGATACCAAGAAGGCTTTTAAGCTGTCAACCCTGCCGCAGATTTAATTAGGCGTACGTTGAATACCGATATCAGCCGACCCTTCTGATTACTTTCTTGAATCGCTAATGCTAGAAAAAAAGGAACAGAATACAAGAGAGAAATAAGTGGTTAACGAATTGCACAGTTAGACTACTGAGGTTCTGAAAGGTCGTCCGTCGTGTTCATTGAGATGCAACAGATATTCCTTTTTTAATTACTTGCAAAATGACACTGAATACCACTGAGGATTGGAAGACAGTAGACGGCACCATGTAAAAGGTGGAAAAATATAAATACACTACTGGCCATTAAAATTGCTACACCAAGAAGAAATGCAGATGATAAAAGGGGTTTCTTTGGAAAAATATATTATACTAGAACTGACATGTGATGACATTTTCACGCAATTTGGGTGCATAGATTCTGAGAAATCAGTACCCAGAACAACCACCTCTGGCCGTAATAACGGCCTTGATACGCCTGGGCATTGAGTCAAACAGTGCTTGGATGGCGTGTGGAGGTACAGCTGCCCATGCAGCTTCAACACGATACCACAGCTCATCAAGAGTAGTGACTGGCGTCTTGTGACGAGCCAGTTACTCGGCCACCACTGACCAGACGTTTTCAATTGGTGAGAGATCTGGAGAATGTGCTGGCCAGGACAGCAGTCGAACACTTTCTGTATCCAGAAAGGCCCGTACAGGACTTCCAACATGCGGTCGTGCATTATCCTGCTGAAATGTAGGGTTTCGCAGGGATCGAATGAAGGTTAGAGCCACGGGTCCTAACACATCTGAAATGTAACGTACACTGTTCAGAGTGCCGTAAATGCGAACAAGACGTGACCGAGACGTGTAACCAATGGCACCCCATACCATCACGCCGGGTGATACGCCGGTATGGCGATGACGAATACACGCTTCCAATGTGCGTTGACCGCGATGTCGCCAAACACGGATGCGACCATCGTGATGCTGTAAAAAGAACCTGGATTCATCCGAAGAAATGTCGTTTTGCCATTCGTGCACCCAGGTTCGTCGTTGAGTACACCATCGCAGGCGCTCCCGTCTGTGATTCAGCGTCAAGGGTAACAGCAGCCATGATCTCCGAGCTGATAGTCCGTGCTGCTGCAAACGTCGTCGAACTGTTCGTGGAGATGGTTGTTGTCTTGCAAACGTCCTCATCTGTTGACTCAGGGATCGAGACGTGGCTGCACGATCCGTTACAGCCATGCTGATAAGATGCCTGTCATCTCGACTGCTAGTGATACGAGGCCGTTGGGATCCAGCACGACGTTCCGTATTACCCGCCCGAACCCACCGATTCCATATTCTGCTAACAGTCATTGGGTCTAGACCAACGCGAGCAGCAATGTCGCGATACGATAAACCGCAATCGCGATAGGCTACAATCGTACCTTTATCAAAGTCGGAAACGTGATGGTATGCATTTCTCCTCCTTACACGAGGCATCACAACAACGTTTCACCACGCAACGCCGGTCAACTGCTGTTCGTGTATGAGAAATCGATTGGAAACTTCCCTCGTGTCAGCACGTTGTAGGTGTCGCCATCGGCGCCAACTACGTGTGAATGCTCTGAAAAGCTGATCAGTTGCATATCACAGCATCTTCTTCCTGTCGGTTAAATTTCGCGTCTGTAGCACGTCATCTTCGTGGTGTAGCAATTTTAATGGCCAGTAGTGGTCCTGGAAAAATGTGTAAGAGGATGAAATAGGTGCAATTAGATAACAATAGAGGGGACGAAGAAGATGAGGGCAGCCTTCTCTATGAATATATACAGCGAGAACATTTATAAAACTGACAAACTGCACGGCTAAATTCCTGATTGGAAAATGGAGGAAAAAAGGTCGTATGAACACGTGTCCGGAAATCCACGGTAGATGGCGCCGATGAATGAAAGTTCGTCTGAACACTTGGCGCGCGTTTTTTGTGTGTTGCAAGCTGTGTGATTGACGCAGAGTACTGTAAGCACTCGAATGGTCCAATATTCATATCGGGAACAAGCTGAGATGGTGTTCGTGTACGGTCAAGCAGACGGAAACGGTCGAGAGTCAGAATCTGGTCCTCCAAATCTGGTGTACACACAGTCCACCGTCGCCGTTCACCGTCGTCTGTCTGAAAGGACGCACGATCACACAAACGCCAAAAACGGCTTGAAATGTTGTGTGATGCCTTTGGTGTCTGTGAGGGTACTTGTTTTGGTATAGCCATGATGCCCCTCGATCGTTTCCATCTGCTTGGCCGTAGACTAACAACATCTCGGCTTGTTCCCAGCATGATTACCGGACCTTTCCGCTGCTTACAGTACGCTGCGTGAATCACAGAGCCTGCAACAGAGGAACTTTCATTCGTCGGCGCCATCTACCGTGACAATGACGCATTTCCGGGCAAATGTTCATAGGACCTTTTTTCCTCCTCAATTTCCAGTCATGAATTCGTCTCTTCCGTTTGTCGGTTTTGTTAATGTTCACCCTATATCAAAATTATATGTATAGACGCAACAACAATGTTGGTAATGCGGTATTACGTGTGACTGAGATGATAAACTAAGACATCGTGAAAAAAGTAGAAAAAGAGAGAATTACTGACGAAGACACTGAGCCCTGAAAGAAGTGGCGAGAGACTGACGTACAGACACAGGAAAGAACCGTACAAGAGCTCGAGGACTATATCAGGAGAAATCAAAGTGAAAAGGGCAAGATTTGCGGGATATGTGATTAGGATGAATATCGGTACAATTACCAAAAGAGTTTCGAAAACAAAGTGTAAAACAAGAGGAAGACAAGAAGAAAGTGGGTTGTTGAACTCAGGAAGAACTGGTCGAAATTGGAGATCAAGGTGGAAGAGACAGAGAAGGATACAGTAAAGAGATAGAGAGTAGCAATAAAGCAGACAAGAGAAGAGGATACTGAAGATTTTGCAAGAAAATCGAGAGAGAAGACGAAAGAGGCGAAATGGTCCTGGGAGAAGAAGATGATGAGACTGTAATCCATCTAGGGCTGACTACCCACGGTCTCACACAGTCCATGGTGCTGCAAAAGCCGCAACGAAATAATAAAACGAAGAAGAAGAAAGAAAAAAAAGAAGCAGAAGACGAAAATTGCCTTGCAAAGTATCGTACAATAATTGGCAATTACTGTGCAAATATTCTGGACCAACTAGGTAAAACAGCACTTGAGAAGAAGTATGGCTTACAACAGGACAATGCAGGTACCCGCAAAGGTGTTTTGGCAACGGGAAAACTGAGGGCTTTGAGGTATGAATTGTTGGGACAGCCTCCGTATTCACTAGCTTTGGTACCGTCCAATTCCTGCATCTAAATAGGTGAAGGCTATAAAACTTTTACGTCCAATGAAGAGGTTATGACAGCGATACACAGGTACTTTGTTGAGGCTCCAGAATTCCACTCACAGGTAAATCTGTTTGACAAAGTGCATTAACCAAAAAGGTCGCTTCCACACTCGCCGACGTTGGCCGACTGGGCGTTGTGCAGAACCACGATTCATGGCTGAACACAATGCGCGGCCATTCATCAGCGGACCATTCTTCGTGGTCACGGGACCACTCCAAACGCAGCTGCTTGTGTCGTGGTGTTAACGGCAGCCTACGGATGGGACGGCAATTCCCTTGTCCGGCTGCTGCTAGTCCCATTACCTGATCTCACATGGCAGGCGTAGTGTGAAGGGGTTACGATGTGCCTGTTTATGCCTGCCCTCACGTTCCCACGCAGTCCGCCATCGGGCCTCTGTCACACCCGAATGCCCCAGTGGTCTGTGTATTGCACGATTCGACTATCCGGCCAAAAGGAGACACACAAAGAGGCCCCTTTCAAACACTGTCCGGAGCTGATAACACTCTCTCACACGAGTAGGTTGCATCTCGTATCCTTCACAGTGATCTACATCTACATCTACATCCATACTCCGCAAGCCACCTGACGGTGTGTGCCGGAGAGTACCTTGAGTACCTCTATCCCTTCTATTCCAGTCTCGTATTGTTCGTGGAAAAAAGGATTGTCGGTATGCCTCTGTGTGGGTTCTAATCTCTCTGATTTTATCCTCACGGTCTCTTCGCGAGATATACGTAGGAGGGAGCAATATACTACTTGACTCCTCGGTGAAGGTATGTTCTTGAAACTTCAACAAAAGCCCGTACCGAGCTACTGAGCGTCTCTCCTGCAGAGTCTTCCACTGGAGTTTATCTATCATCTCCGAAACGCTTTCGCGATTACTAAATGATCCAGTAACGAAGCGCGCTGCTCTCCGTTGGATCTTCTCTATCTCTTCTATCGACCCTATCTGGTACGGATCCCACACTGCTGAGCAGTATTCAAGCAGTGGGCGAACAAGTGTACTGTAACCTACTTCCTTTGTTTTCGGATAGCATTTCCTTAGGATTCTTCCAATGAATCTCAGTCTGGCATCTGCTTTACCGACGATCAACTTTATATGATCATTCCATTTTAAATCACTCCTAATGCGTACTCCCAGATAATTTATGGAATTAACTGCTTCCAGTTGCTGACCTGCTATTTTGTAGCTAAATGATAAGGGATCTTTCTTTCTATGTATTCGCAGCACATTACACTTGTCTACATTGAGATTCAATTGCCATTCCCTGCACTATGCGTCAATTCGCTACAGATCCTCCTGCATTTCAGTACAATTTTCCATTGTTACAACCTCTCGATATACCACAGCGTCATCCGCAAAAAGCCTCAACACCTGACGCTGCTCGCGACTCTTATATGCTCTACCAGGTCGGGTAATGCCACTAAATACGAAAACATTAATGCACTATGGTGGATGTTCCACCTGTTATAGAGAAGTGCAGCTGTTACACACCGGCCAATGGTACGTACGTATACGAAGTTACATCGATATTCGACCACGTCTTCTGTTTGCTTCGCTCTTTTTCGTCAGAAGGCATATTAATTCTGCACTACAGCTCCTATATAAGGGTAATAGCAATTATGGAAAGTCTGTATATACAAAGTACAACTCTTTCACGTGATAGTTGAGTAACTGAGACTAAAATAAAATAATCCTCTTGCGGCGCGCTGTTAGGAATATGGCTTCTAGCTGCCTGTGAGGCAGATGGACAGCGCCAAGAGACGAAGCTGCGCAAGCGTGAATTTGTCAAGGCGCCTGCCCCCACCTACTTCATCACACTAATGGCACTTGTTTTGCCCGCAACTGTGATTCCCTTCTACCTGTACGACAGAGGCATAGCTTACCCATTTCTTTGCGCAGCTCCGAAAAAACCAGCTCCTACAGGTAACCGCAAACGTCAATATCGTTACACTTTTAACGTAATTACTGCAGCAGCGGATGCGTACACAATGACTGTCTCAGTTCATTATCGCAGCGTCATTATGAACGACGTAAAGTTAGCGAACAATTATTTTATTAATCTTTCACTACTATGTAAATATGTATTGACAGACGTAGCTAACCTATATCAGGAACACGATCAACATGCAAGCTGTGCAAATAGCTGATTGTACATCATAAAACATAAATTAAGGGGTTCGAGACAGAGCAGCAAAGACAGTACTTTTTGATGGTGACAATACGTATTATTACTATTGCAAAGTAACTATCTTGCAAGTATTCGGCAGTTAATTTCACTCAACTGAAACACAGAAGTGAAACACTCGATTATTACAAATAACTGAAGTAGTTTCGCGAAGGTGCCGTAGTTGCCTTTATTGAAATAATAATGCAGAACTTTGTTGTCATACCAGTGAACTCAAAAACTGTTATTTTATTGCAAACAGTTTCCGCTTTGCACCAAGAGAACCCAACACTTTGGTATTAATAAGGTGACGAAAGACACTGAAAAATGTTACCCTGTATATTGTGCTCAATTTTCGCGTCAGTTTGTGACAACAGGGCAACGAGACTTTAGAACGAGGTCTCACATAGTGACAACCCTGTTCGGCGATGCTATGCACGGTTCATAAGCGCAGGAGAAATCAGCTGTGTCTGTAGAAACGCGAAGAAACGGTTGAGCGCGTGCGGGTGATTTTCCTGCATCGACCGCAGACAGCGATGAAAGGAGTAAGGGGGAACGCAAAAAATTCCACAACAGGCCATTTGGAAGATATTACAAAAACGATTCTTGCAAAGATCAACTGCTTGCAATTGCCGCAAGGTCTGACATACGAGGACAATCTCTGAATCTGTTTCACGAATGTCATTACACATGGAAAAGGATGGTAAGAACGGTACGGTAAGCAGCTACGGCGCAGATAATACCCATATCATAGTGCAGTACGTTCCCAACGCGCCGAAAGTTTATGTCTCTCGTGCGCTCTCTCAATTAGCTTACATACGCCTTTTCGTCGTGGTTCAGACCATTACAAGCAGGACACTTGCATACGAGAAATTTGACTCCGGCAGCAGATACCATCAGTAACGCTAGCCCAATAAGTTGGGCTAATTTTTGAAATGCAATTTTGAGATATATTCAGTTTTTGTACCACCTACGATAAAGGTCTGCCAGAACTACGGAGACACATTAAAATTTCCTTCGAAAAGATTGATACCTATACGAAAATGTCATGCGTTATGTAGTAACAGCTGTTAATACGTACTAAGGTATATGTAAAACCCTACCAGAGCTTTAATTTCTACCACAGGTTACGTTCATTGAACACTTTCAGGTGACATAATAGTCAACGGAGTGATTTGGCACGCTTGGAAAACTGTTTCACGCGCTACTGAAACTGTTTTCGTGTATATCAAATTACTCAGCTATGTTCTAGACATCTAAGGATGTTCAATGAACGTAGCTGGTACTGGGCATTAAAGCACTTGAACATGGCAGCAGAGCCGTGGATACTGCGAGCGAACGCTAGCGATCGACTCGTAGCCCACTGATTGCTGAGACAGGCCCCCACAAACTTCTCCCAGAGCAGCCAGCTTATAGCTTACAAAAGAAACGAACATGTAATGGATTAGTTAATGTGTCGCAGAAGTAGCACGAAAGGTGGTGGCAAGTCGCTGGAAGGGCAGATGCAACCTCTTCGCTCATTTTTGTAAATAGTATTAGGAATCAGTACGCACGGCATTGCTCACGTATAAACTTTAGACGGCTCCTTATTGTTACAGCACTCAACACTGCTTACGTACAGTGAGGTTGGCAAGGAGTGTAAGCATTGCGGAGTACCATGAAGTTAGTCGACTTTCTTCGAGTGGGCTGAGTTAAGGTGTGCGAGCCGGCCGAAGTGGCCGAGCCGTTCTAGGCGCTACAGTCTGGAACCGCGCGACCGCTACGGTCGCAGGTTCGAGTCCTGCCTCGGGCATGGATGTGTGTGATGTCCTTATGTTAGTTAGATTTAAGTAGTTCTAAGTTCTAGGGGACTGATGACCTCAGAAGTTGAGTCCCATAGTGCTCAGATCTGTATGTGTTTCGTCGACCGTTGGATAAACTTGGCTACTACCTCACTACCTGCAACATAGTCAAGGAGAGACACAATGCGCATCTTATGACTAAAGCTTCATGATTTTCCCCGTGTGAATGTATGGCTCTGAGCACTATGGGACTTAACATCTGTGGTCATCAGTCCCCTAGAACTTAGAACTACTTAAACCTAACTAGCCTAAGGACATCACACACATCCATGCCCGAGGCAGGATTCGAACCTGCGACCGTAGCGGTCACGCGGTTCCAGACTGAAGCGCCTAGAACCGCACGGCCACACCGGCCGGCGCTGTGTGAATGTATATTCTGTAATACTGCGACAGAAACCACTTGGATCAATTGATATAAACCTGTAGTCCCGTTTTTGTTTTATTATAAGGGAGAATATGAGGGGCGGTCGAAAATTTTCTGGTCTGAGATAGTTACCGTAATGTCTCGCACGAACAACACCACCTACTTTTATGGTGACCCTTTGTGGGTATGGAAGTCAAATTTCGTTAGTTTTGCCGCTAGGATGCGTTGTATACCGTAGTGTAAGGAAAATGGGGAATGTCGAGAGAATCACAAACCGTGCTGTGGTAGAATATCTTCATTTGAGGGGAATGATGCCCCAGAAAATTGCGGAGGACATGCGGAATACACTTAAGGACAGTACTTCGTCTTACGCAACAGTGAAAAATGGGTGTTCGACTTGAAATGTGGACGAATGAGCGTGGAAGATGGGCCAAGGAGCGGGAGGCCTGTCACCGTTGCCACTGATGAAACAGTGACTGCAATTCACGACACGATTTTGCAGGATCTTCGAACAACGTTGCAGCACATTGAAACCACATTTGGAATCTTCCACTGGCGTGATAAATGACATTGTTGTGGATATTTTGGGAATGCGCAAAGATTCATCTCGGTGGGTCCGGAAAGACTTGAATGCAGATCAGAGACGGGAGCGCGTGAGCCGCGCGGGGTAGCCCACGCGGTCTGTGGCGTCACGTCACGGTCCGCGCGGCTCCTCCTGTCGGAGGTTCGAGTCCTTTCTCGGGCATGGGTGTGTGCATTGCCCATAGCGTAAGTTAGTTTAAGTTAGATTAAGTAGTGTGTAAGCTTAGGGATCGATGTCCTAAGCAGTTTGGTCCCATAAGATCTTACCACAAATTTACAATTTTTTACAGGAGCGTGTGCAGTGTTGTCAAGAAATCGTCCGCCGATTTGAAGCGGATAAAGACGGCTTTCTTGCAAGGCATGTGACAATGGACGAAACCGCTTTGATCCTGAGAGAAAACAATAGTCAAAACAATGGAAACATCCTTCATCCCTTACCCCAAAAGAATTCCGGGTGCAAATTTCAACCGGTAAGGTGATGACATCGGTCTGCGGGGATGCAGAAGGGGTAATTATGGAGGATTACTTACAAAAGGGCGTAACTACTAATACATAATACTATTGAACCCTCCGGCGTCGTTTGAGAGAAGAGATAAAGAAAAAAAGGCGCGGAAAATTGGCGCGCGGAGTTCTTTTGCATCAGGACAACGCACCAGCGCACAGAGCCCTCGCAACACTGGAAACACTGTGTGAATGCGGGTTCGAATTGTTACGTCATCAGCCATACTCTCCAGATTTGGCTCCGTCAGACTTTTTCTTTTCCCAAACCTAAATAAAGACTTCAAATGACGACGATTTGACAATGACGATGCAGTGAGTGATGCTGTGAAAGCTTGGTTGGACTCGAAATCGAAGACCTTTTATTTGAATGGTTTGCAGAAGTTATCTGAGCGTGCCCGCAAGTGTATTAGTGTACCCGGATATTATATTAAAAAATAAATTGGTATTATGAAATTTCTGCCATTCTTTATTTGTTAGGCTAGAAACTTTTCGACTCCCCCTCATATTTGATATTTTACTTGTATGATAGGAACCGCTTCGGCCCAGAGGTAGAGTTAGTAAATCACCGTAATACTGTGTCCACCGACGTAGAGGTATCTGGTTCCAGTCGCAGTACTGGATGCAATTTTTACAGTCTAAATCTGGTTGAATATCGCGAGCAATTCGTTATGGACAGGCTGTGTAGTCAGTGTGTGCGTAAAATGCGAATGTATCCGCTGTATCCAGTGGAGTAAAGACACAGGCCTCAGTTGAACATTATATGTCGACCGAGATTTGGATTTACGCCCAGTCGACGACGAGATCAATAGAAGGGGAAAACAATCTTCTGACGGGCAAGGACAACGGCCGCATCCATTTAAAAGGAACTCTCCACACATTTGCCTTATAGAATTTGGAGGAACCGTGGAAAACGTAAACCTGGATGGTCGGACAGAGACTAAACCCCACTCCCTCCGAACACGATTTCCCTATACTGACCACAGCACCACCTCGCACATTGTCATCGAAAGCAGATGATCTATGCGATACCAGCCTTACACCTACCTCCTAGCCTCAAAGTGCGTCCTGACCATTCCTTTCACTTACATATTATTCGCAACACAATCATATCATTTGTATTTTACAGTTACATCAAAAGTGATTCAACGGCAGACCAACTTCATTATGATCTTGCCATAAGCGAAGTATGACAAACAAATAATTACAATTTCCGAAAAAGTGGATGATTTATTCATGGGAAAGAGCTTCGTAAATTGAGCGATTCAATAACGCGTTCGTCCACCTCAAGCAAACAGTTATTCGGCTTGGCATTTGTTGGATGTCTTCCTGAGGGATTTCGTGGCAAATTCTGTCCAACTGGCGCGTTAGATCGTCGATAACCGACCTGGTCGGAGGTATCTGCCAATAACACTCCAAACATTCTCAACTGGGGAGAGACCTGGCGATATGCTGGCCAAGGTAGGTTTGGCAAGCACGACATCAAGCGCTAGAAACTCTCGCCGCATGCGGGCGGGCGTTATCTTGCTAAAATGTAAGCCCAGGACGGCTCGCTATGAAGAGCAACAGAACGAATCGTAGAATATCGTCGACGTACCGATGTGTTGTTAAGGGTGCGTCGGATGACAACCAAAGGGGTCCCGCAATGAAAAGAAATGCCACCCCAAGAGATCACTCGTGGTTGTCTGGCCGCATGGAGGGCAACAGCCAGATTGGTATCCGACCGCTGTCTGGGGCGTCACCAGATACGTCTTGGCTGGTCATTGGGGCTCAGTTCGAAGCGGAACTCATCACTGGATTTGAACCTGCGACAGTAGCAGCGGCGCGGTTCCGGACTGAGGCGCCTATAACCGCTCGGCCACAGCGGCCGGCTTATGCGGTTACAATCTCTGTGATTCTAGTGAAGCCAATCGGTACTCTGAAACAGCAGTAGGAGGTCCTTTACTAGTTCCTTGTGTCTCAATTTCTTCAGGAGTTGATGACCCGAATATTCTGGGTCCTTCGATCTCCAGCGCTTCGCACTGGAAGATTGGGTGTGGTGCAGATTCATCAGCCTCACCACACACACTACACCTAGGATCTTGTTTATGAATGTCCATCATTTGCAGGTGTTTCTTAAAGTGCTCATGGCCTGTCACTAGCCCCACTACGAATTTAATCTGTCTCCTGTTCGAGCCTGGGATTACAGAACGTTTCTTAAAACTTGGCTTTTGCATCGTCAGCATACCATTTTTTGTTTTTGGATCATAGTCGAATGTTCTACATGCTGCCTTCTGATCCAGTTTCGTAGTGAAGCAGCTGAAAATCGTCAGTGTTCCTGGAGATGACGACAGGGCCCAACGTGCGCGTAGTTGGTAGCGTGGCTCCGGATCTGTCGCAGGCCAGTGCGTGAGACAATGGCCGCGTACGACAAAAGCGTAACGCGATTGTTCCGCCATTGTGTGAGTAAGCAGCGCAGGCGGCTCCAGCAATTAGACCGCAGCCCCGCGCCGTGTCGCCCGCGACAGCTGCGGACGCAGCCGCTCGGGTTTCGCTGGCGCCGCTTCAGCCGGCGTGGCCGTCGAGAAAGCCCTACTGGCACAGTCAGGTTCAGCATAAACACATTTTTCTTCTTTTCTGTTTACTGACGAGATTGCGAGCGCTTCACTTACGTTGCCCACAAGCGATTATTTGTGGGGACTGTCCCGGCAGCAAAACTGTCTACACGTATAGCACGAATGTGACACGCAGCGAACGTCAAGCTGGCATGAAGTGTGCTACACGCTTGGACATGCGAATGAACAGCATTAGAGCGCAACCTCATGAAGTAGGTGTCGCGGTGTATCCGTTCTGAAAATAAGGCAATATTACGCAGCGGGTTTTTCATTCAGTGATAGAATTTAAATGTTGCTTCATTGTGAGAAGACCGTGCTATCCTTCGCATAAGAAAGAGAAATGTCTTTCAGGACGTCTCGGAATTCTACAGCAGCAGGATCGTGGCCTGTCGAGTCTGCGGTTTACTGTTCCGCGATATTACTGCTTATGTTGGTTGGGATCTCGCGACCGTCGTGCGAATATGGAACTGATGGATTCAGCAGCGCCATACTCGATACCATGCAGGATCTCAACGGCCCCACGCGAATAGCGCCCGAGAGGAGTCATATTTTTCGCTACGCCGTACAGGATCGTAAGGCTACGTCACGCATCTGGATTCAAGAAATGAGCTTGTTCGCACCAAAATAAGTATCCACACATACAGTGTGACGACGTCTGGAATACCACAGACTGTCAGCATAGGGATAATTGTTGCAGCTTGCCTTGAAGCGGGGCAAACAGAAACGCCCCGACAGCGGTGGGCCCAACAATACGGGATACAAGAGGGGCACCCCGTGGTCCGTTTAGACGACTCTAGGTTTTGCGCACATCATCACGATGAAAGTATATGTGTGTGTATCTCCGAGGAGAACAAATGTTGTCACACTGGATTCGTCATTCTCATACAAGCCCAGCTCCTGGCGTGATTGTGTGGGGTGCTACTTAGCACACAACCCGATCACCTTCCATTCGCATATCCGATAATTTGGACAACAGCTGTTACATTTCTGACGTGTTTAGGCCGGTGGCTGTCCTCTGTCTTTGAGGTCCTCATGACGTTATCTTTCAACAAGACAACGCAAGGTCGCATGTTTCACCTTTTGTCCTGACCTACTTCGATACAGAAGGTGCTCGACTTTTGCCCTGGCCATCACAGTTTCTAAAATCTCATGCACTGAAACTATATAGATATGAGTAGCTGACAATTATTTATTATGATAGGAGCAGCAACCTCAACTTTCACGTAAAAGCAGTTCTACGTGGCCGCCACACCAGCTAGCACAGAAGCGTAGGCTATTGTGTGAAACAGCTCCTTATGCTTGCACTCTGCAGCCCACTCGGTTCGGTCGCAGCGTAATTTAAGGTATTACATCAAGAGTAATTCTCAGCTGAAATGAAATGAGTAATAATACTAAATGAAAGAACCATGAGAGGAACGCCTACGAGGGGCTCAACGCTTTTCTTTGATATATGGTAAATAACGGGCGCGGGCTTCCGCTTTCTTTGATTTCTGAAATGGATTCGGAACCGTACGATACTGCCTACTGCTCTCAACGGTACAAGCACTCTGAATATTTTCGAAAATATGTGATCGGCTTGCAAAATTCTTCACTGATAGAATCCAAGACCTGGACAGTGTATGCTAATCAAAAGAAATTTAACAAATGGCTCTGAGCACTATGGGACTTAACATCTGAGGTCATCAGTCCCCTAGAACTTAGAACTACTTAAATCTAACTAACCGAAGGACATCACACACATCCAGGATTCGAACCTGCGACCGTAGCGGTCGCGCGGTTCCGTACTGAAGCGCCTAGAACCGCTCGGTCACAGGACCTATTTCTTCATTATACAGGGTTTATCTGACCTACCGAAACAGTCTTTTCTGACAAAAAAGATGACAGCATGCAATTTCGAGTTAAATGCTATTTAGGTTTATCATTAAGGCTCAACTAAACGCTGAATCTCACATTTCCAGGAATCTCCTGGAACCTGCGTAAACCTTGTCAATTTCAGAATTTCAAACGGAAAGATGGTCCAAAATTAGTATGGTTAAATGGACGTGTCGAAAGAATTCAGACAAGAGAAATCAAGGCCCGCTCACTTAACCCTTAAACTAGGAATAATCTTGTTTAAAGTAATTTCTGCCACCAGAGAACCCAGGGACATACTGTGGCATTTTAAGTTCACTCGTTTTCCTATAAATTTCATCTTTGAGATCTTTATGCAACGAGACTATTTTGTACAATCTTCAAATTCGAAAATCTGAAGTTGACCTAATTTTATCAGTTTCCTGCAGTCAGCAGGAGACGTGTGTTTCGCTATCGAATCCCTCCTAAACGGCCTACATAAGAAATATTTTATGGGAAAAAGTTACGGCGTAACAATTGCAAGAAATATGCTTGGTGTGGTAGGAGGAGGAGGAGGAGGATATTAGTGTTTAACGTCCCGTCGAGGGCTCTGAGCACTATGGGACTTAACATCTATGGTCATCAGTCCCCTAGAACTTAGAACTACTTAAACCTAACTAACCTAGGGACATCACACAACACCCAGCCATCACGAGGCAGAGAAAATCCCTGACCCCGCCGGGAATCGAACCCGGGAACCCGGGCGTGGGAAGCGAGAACGCTACCGCACGACCACGAGATGCGGGCACGTCCCGTCGACAACGAGGTCATTAGAGACGGAGCGCAAGCTCAGGTGAGGGGAGGATGGGGAATGAAATCGGCCGTGCCCTTTCAAAGGAACCATCCCGGCATTTGCCTGAAGCGATTTAGGGAAATCACGGAAAACCTAAATCAGGATGGCCGGAGACGGGATTGAACCGTCGTCCTCCCGAATGCGAGTCCAGTGTGCTAACCACTGCGCCACCTCGCTCGGTTTGGTGTGGTAGTTCTGGAACACCTGACATATACCGCAAGTATTGAAAACAATGTTTAATATTTAGAAACCGGATTCCTCATACAAAAAAAGAAGACAAACTATTATCAGCATGAATCCGGAAATGCTTAGGGACGGATATTTATGGTTACTTTGTCAGCTTTACGCGAGTGAATTACGACTGTTTCTCGCGTAACACATTTCCCCATAACGTAGATGAGTGGTGTACTTCACACATTATGAAGTTCCCAGACACTTCATTGCGCCTGTTCGAATGCACCTTAATTAATTGTCGTTGTCCTCGTCAGTTGATGCATAAATATGGGCCAATTAATTGGCATCCATGACAACCTGATTAAATTCACTGGATTTTCAAACATTAACGTAAAGCCGACGGTTTACGCAACACGTATCGATGATGCAGTATCTCTCCTGGAACGAGCTGCGGAAGCATGCGAGACAGTGGCAGGCACGTTCGATCGGGCTGCAACACTTTGTGTGAGGTGTTGGATGCGGTTCGTAAAATGCAGCAGAGGACAACTACACGAAAGGATTCTTAAACTGGCAAGCCGTGCGTGACAACCTCACAATTAAAAAACTAAGCATTTCCAGATCACTGTTTATATGGACACCTCTTCGCAGTACCGTTATTGTACCTTCACACGGTACAAATCATGTATGCACCGCGTGAGCAGCAATCCAGATTGCTTCCAGGCTACACAGCAGTGCACGCGTAACTTTATGTACACTCCTGGAAATTGAAATAAGAACACCGTGAATTCATTGTCCCAGGAAGGGGAAACTTTATTGACACATTCCTGGGGTCAGATACATCACATGATCACACTGACAGAACCACAGGCACATAGACACAGGCAACAGAGCATGCACAATGTCGGCACTAGTACAGTGTATATCCACCTTTCGCAGCAATGCAGGCTGCTATTCTCCCATGGAGACGATCGTAGAGATGCTGGATGTAGTCCTGTGGTACGGCTTGCCATGCCATTTCCACCTGGCGCCTCAGTTGGACCAGCGTTCGTGCTGGACGTGCAGACCGCGTGAGACGACGCTTCATCCAGTCCCAAACATGCTCAATGGGGGACAGATACGGAGATCTTGCTGGCCAGGGTAGTTGACTTACACCTTCTAGAGCACGTTGGGTGGCACGGGATACATGCGGAGGTGCATTGTCCTGTTGGAACAGCAAGTTCCCTTGCCGGTCTAGGAATGGTAGAACGATGGGTTCGATGACGGTTTGGATGTACCGTGCACTATTCAGTGTCCCCTCGACGATCACCAGTGGTGTACGGCCAGTGTAGGAGATCGCTCCCCACACCATGATGCCGGGTGTTGGCCCTGTGTGCCTCGGTCGTATGCAGTCCTGATTGTGGCGCTCACCTGCACGGCGCCAAACACGCATACGACCATCATTGGCACCAAGGCAGAAGCGACTCTCATCGCTGAAGACGACACGTCTCCATTCGTCCCTCCATTCACGCCTGTCGCGACACCACCGGAGGCGGGCTGCACGATGTTGGGGCGTGAGCGGAAGACGGCCTAACGGTGTGCGGGACCGTAGCCCAGCTTCATGGAGACGGTTGCGAATGGTCCTCACCGATACCCCAGGAGCAACAGTGTCCCTAATTTGCTGGGAAGTGGCGGTGCGGTCCCCTACGGCACTGCGTAGGATCCTACGGTCTTGGCGTGCATCCGTGCGTCGCTGCGGTCCGGTCCCAGGTCGACGGGCACGTGCACCTTCCGCCGACCACTGGCGACAACATCGATGTACTGTGGAGACCTCACGCCCCACGTGTTGAGCAATTCGGCGGTACGTCCACCCGGCCTCCCGCATGCCCACTATACGCCCTCGCTCAAAGTCCGTCAACTGCACATACGGTTCACGTCCACGCTGTCGCGGCATGCTACCAGTGTTAAAGACTGCGATGGAGCTCCGTATGCCACGGCAAACTGGCTGACACTGACGGCGGCGGTGCACAAATGCTGCGCAGCTAGCGCCATTCGACGGCCAACACCGCGGTTCCTGGTGTGTCCGCTGTGCCGTGCGTGTGATCATTGCTTGTACAGCCCTCTCGCAGTGTCCGGAGCAAGTATGGTGGGCCTGACACACCGGTGTCAATGTGTTCTTTTTTCCATTTCCAGGAGTGTATTTTCAGAATAGTTTCGCCACAATCTACACACAGAGTGTAGAAAAACTACGTATAAAAATTTGTAGAGTTATTAGACGAGATGAAAAGAAACGCTTTTGTTACCATGAGATTGCTTTCATAATGGAAGGAATATTCAACAGCAACAGCAGCCATGTCTAGGAGTACGAAATCATTAAGGCAACTCATGAATCCTAACGTTAACAGAGATTTACCACAAAAATGTGGGCTGGACAGTTGGTATTGTTCACGACCAACTGACTGCCTAAAAGGCTCGGTGGAGGAAATTACCGAATCTTTCTCTTTGAAAAACTACCAGAAACGTTGGAGAATGTCTCGCTAGCAGTTAGGCAATGGTCACGGTTCCAGCATGGTGGGGCCCCACCACCACACTTCGCCACTGAAGTTAAAGAATATTTAGACAGTGTTTTCCCTAGTCGTTGGATTGGGACTGGTGGCCCAATATCGTGACCGCCACATTTTCCCTACCTCATTCCTCTGGATTTCTTGTTATGAGGGGAAGGTGAAGATGAACGGTTTGATATATAATATACTGATATACATTCCAGAATAGCAGGTTGCCCCTTTGGCTGATGCTAGCCATTATTAGTGAAATACCTGGTCGTTCTGAGCGTGTTATATGCCAATGGTACATTAATGTAAACATTTGCAGAAATATCTCCAAAATAATATTCAGCGAGACAGATTGAACAGCGTCTCTGAGAATGACTAGCTTCAAAAGCTTCAATAACACCTAGCGGGGTAATGATGCATCTGTTGATACTTTTGTCATATAAAAAAATTTTTTTTTCATCTCCTCTAAACACTCAAAAATTTTGTATGCGTAATTTTTATTCACATTGTATAAACTCCGCACGCCACTAAAAGGTTCATGGCGCAGGTCACATCGCACCAATTTAATCGATTATCTTTTCTATTTCATTCGTGTACTGATTGAGGGAAAAACGTCTATCTTCACTGCGCAACACAATTAAAATATCTTTTTTTCGAAACCCCGTAATTGTCTCCCAAGCTCGGCAACGCTTGAAGTAGCGAGGCGTCGACACACGCGCAAGAAGGCCAAACTCAGAAGTTCATGTGAGGTGTAACATCGGTTAATGATGTCACATTGACCAAATTTCACCACAGTTCTGACCAACGCAATCGTGGACGTGTCAAATGATGGGAAGGTCGTCGCACCCTCTGTTACCCATATTTCACCACTTCTTTTGACGCATTTGCGATGGAGATCAGAACCGTGTCGCTCACCCTTAAATTCACGGGGTTTCCTTATGGGTGGCCGGGGAAAACATTTCAAACATACCGCTGCTCAGAATCGACAAGAAAAGGTCTCATGAGGTGGCACAAAGGATGCCAATGAAACCAACACTGGGCGTCGCGGTTCTGACCTCCATCTCAGAGGTGTCACAAGAAGGGGTGAACTATGCGTAAGAGAGCGTACGACGACCTTCCCAGCATTTGACACGTCCATTATTGCGTTGGGCAGAAATGTGGTGATATTTATTGCGAATGTGACATCATCAACCCATCTTACACCTCACATGAACTTCTGAACTCTGGCCTCTGGCGTGTGTCGACACTCCGCTGTTTGAAGCGTCACCGAGGCCGACGGTGACTTAGGAGAGCGCCACACTTTTGCACAATTACAGAGGAAAGCTGGAGGCACCTTTGAACCAAATTTCAAACTTGTGCGTCGCAATGGGAGACAATAACAGAGTTTCGAAAAAGTGATCCCTTAATTGTATAGCGCAGCGTATGCGCCTCTGTACGTGGACGCATCTCCCTCACGTTATTCTCACGATTGGTACGGGAGTTATAAGACGGAGGTGACAATATGATCGAATAGTCTTCTTCGAATAGAGGTTTTCCAGGCAACAGCGTTACGCTAAAGCCACGTCGTCTTTCTTCCAAGGTTTCCCATTAAGTTCCCCAAACACTTATATTACATATGTGAAGACAGTAACTGTTCTCGAAAGAACAGAATACTGTTGATGACCGTGCAGCTTTCCCCTGGAATAAATAATGACTAACTGAAACCCTCAGCTGCCGACAGGTGTTGTTGATATACCTCGATGTGGACAGTTGAAAATGTGTGCCCCGACCGGGACTCGAACCCGGGATCTCCTATAAGGTACATTACACATGTAGAATTGTGGACAGTTGGGAATGTGAGTCTCACGGGAAGCGTGCAAGGGGTAAGTCCCTGCAGTCGCGCTATTCATCTGTGTCCTCGGTGGCTCAGATGGATAGAGCGTCTGCCATGTAAGCAGGAGATCCCGGGTTCGAGTCCCGGTCGGGACACACATTTTCAACTGTCCACATCGAGGTATATCATCAACACCTGTCGGCAGCTGAGGGTTTCAGTTATTCATCATTTACTTCTATTACACTTTCGTATGGGCTATACTGACCGGTTACCATCCGAGCAGCGCGCCTCTTATGCAGTACTCTAAAATCGGATGTCCTTTAGGAATTGTATGTAGTGTATGTTAACTGGGGACCTAGAAACGACGGAGAGGCTCCGTCCCCCCACGACGACTACCGCAGTCCACTTCACTCCTCCGCCGCCCCTCCCCGGAGCCAGGGTTATTGTGCGGGTCGGCCCCCGGTGGACCACCAGACGAGTGTAACTCCTATGTTTGCGTGGTAGAGTAATCGTGGTGAGCGCGTACGTGAAGAACTTGTTTGCGCAGCAATCGCCGACATAGTGTAACTGAGGCGGAATAAGGGAAACCAGCCCGCATTCGCCGAGGCAGATGGAAAACCGCCTAAAAACCATCCACAGACTGGCCGGTTCACCAGACCTCGACACAAATCCGCCTGGCGGATTCGTGCCGGGGACCAGGCGCTCCTTCCCGCCCGGAAAGCCGTGCGTTAGACCGCGCGGCCAGCCGGGCGGGCTCCTTTAGGAATACTTTACACATAATTTACCCAACAAACTTTCAACAAATCTAAGCCCTCCATTCGCCTTCCCTAATACTTATTTTACGTGATTGCCTAGTTTCAAAACTATCTTTGGTATTACTCCTAAACACTTATACCCTGAAATACTTATACGATGAAAGCGTTCAAGATGTTGAGCAGTAATCTTGTAATCAGATACCTTAGGGGTGTCTCACTCTTTGTAACAGACATTATACGCTGAAGCGCCAAAGAAACTGGTATAGGGCCCGCATCTCGTGGTCGTGCGGTAGCGTTCTCGCTTCCCACGCCCGGGTTCCCGGGTTCGATTCCCGGCGGGGTCAGGGATTTTCTCTGCCTCGTGATGGCTGGGTGTTGTGTGCTGTCCTTAGGTTAGTTAGGTTTAAGTAGTTCTAAGTTCTAGGGGACTCATGACCATAGATGTTAAGTCCCATAGTGCTCAGAGCCATTTTTGAAACTGGTATAGGCATGAGCATTCAAATACAGAGATATGTAAACAAGCAGAATACGGCGCTGCAGTCGGCAACGCCTATGTAAGACAACAAGTGTCTGGGGCAGTTGTTAGATCGGTTACTACTGCTACAATGACAGGTTATCAAGATTTAAGTGAGTTTGAGCGTGGTATTACAGTCCTTGCACGAGCGATGGCACAGAGCATCTCCGAGGTAGCGATGAAGTGGGGATTTTCCCGTACGACCATTTCACGAGTGTACCGTGTATATCAGGAATCCGGTAAACATCAAATATCCGACATCGCTGGGGCTGGAAAAAGATCCTGCAAGAACGGGACCAATGTCGACTGAAGAGAATCGTTCAACGTGACGGAAGTGCAACCCTTCCGCAAATTGCTGCAGATTTCAATGCTGCGCCTTCAACAAATGCCAGCGTGCGAACCATTCAACGAAACATCATCGATACGGGCTTTCGGAGCCGAAGGCCCACTCGAGTACCCTTTGACTCCAAGACACAAAGCTTTACACCTCGCCTGGGCCCGTCAACACCGATATTGGGCTGTTGATGACTGGAAACATGTAGCCTGATCGGACGAGTCTCGTTTCAAATTTTATTGAGCGGATGGTCGTGTACGGGGATGGAGGCACCCTCATCAATCCATGGACCCTGCATGTCAGCATGTTCAGCCTGGTGGAGGCTCTGTAATGGTATGGGGCGTGCGCAGTTGGAGTGATATGGGACCTCTGGTACGACTAGATACGACTCTGACAGGTGACACGTACATAAGCATCCTGTCTGATCACCTGCATCCATTCATGTCTATCGTGCATTCCGACGGGTTTGGGCAATTCCAGCAGGACAGTGTGACACCCCACACAACCAGAATTGCTACAGAGTGGCTCCAGGAACACTCTTCTAAGTTTAAACACTTCCGGTAGCCACCAAACTCCCCAGACATGAACATTATTGAGTATATCTGGGATTCCTTGCAACGTGCTGTTCTAAAGAGATGTCCACCCTCTCGTACTCTTACGGATTTATGGACAACCTGCAGGACTGATGGTGTCAATTCCCTCCAGCCCGACAGCAGACATTAGCCGAGTCCATGCCACGTCGTGTTGCTGCACTTCTGCGTGCTCGTTGGTGGTCTACACGATATTAGGTACGTGTACCAGTTTCTTTGGCTCTTCAGTGTATTACATTCATTCACATCTAAAAACAGCCGCCATTCATAACACTGAGTGGAAATTTTGCTCAAAGATTTCTAGAGTTCCTTATGATACTCCAGCGATGATACTCAACAGCACATCATCTAATTAATTACAGTTTCCAATAATTGTGGATACATGCGACACAAGAATACTTCAGAGCAAAAATCTCGTCACCTTTCAGTACAACATGAGAAATCTGTCTCTGGGATTCTTCAAATTAATTAGAAATATACGTCTAACGCTGCTATGCGATATGAAGTGGGAGGAAAATCTACACTACTGGCCATTAAAATTGCTACACCAAGAAGAAATGCAAATGATAAACGGGTATTCATTGGACAAATATATTATAATAGAACTGACATGTGATTACATTTTCACGCAATTTGGGTGCATAGATCCTGAGAAGTCAGTACCCAGAACAACCACCTCTGGCCGTAATAACGGCCTTGATACGCCTGGGCATTGAGTCAAACAGAGCTTGGATGGCGTGTGGAGGTACAGCTGCCCATGCAGCTTCAACACGATACCACAGCTCATCAAGAGTAGTGACTGGCGTATTGTGACGAACCAGTTGCTCGGCCACCATTGACCAGACGTTTTCAATTGGTGAGAGATCTGGAGAATGTGATGGCCAGAGCAGCAGTGGAACATTTTCTGTATCCAGAAAGGACCGTACAGGACCTGCAACATGCGGTCGTGCATTATTCTGCTGAAATGTAGGGTTTCGCAGGGAGCGAATGAAGGGTATATCCATGGGTCGTAACACATCTGAAATGTAACGTCCACTGTTCAAAGTGCCGTCAATGCGAACAAAAGGCGACCGAGACGTGTAACCAATGGCACCCCATACCATCACACCGGGTGATACGCCAGTATGGCGATGACGAATACACGCTTCCAATGTGCGTTCATCGCGTTGTCGCCAAACACGGATGCGACCATCATGATGCTGTAAACAGAACCTGGATTCATCCGAAAAAATGACGTTTTGCCATCCGTGCACCCAGATTCGTCGTTGAGTACACCATCGCAGGCGTTCCTGTCTGTGATGTAGCGTCAAGGGTAACCGCAACCACGGTCTCCGAGCTGATAGTCCATGCTGCTGCAAACGTCGTCGAACTGTTCGTGCAGATTATTGTTGTCCTGCAAACGTCCCCATCTGTTGACTCAGGGATCGAGACGTGGCTGCACAATCCGTTACAGCCATGCGGATAAGACGCCTGTCATCTTGACTGCTAGTGAAACGAGACCGTTGGGATCCAGCACGGCGTTCCGTATTACCCTCCTGAATCCAGCGATTCCATATTCTGCTAACAGTCATTGGATCTCGACCAACGCGAGCAGTAATGTCGCGATACGATAAACCACAAGCGCGATAGGCTAAAATCCGACCTTTATCAAAGTCGGAAACGTGATGGTATGCATTTCTCCTCCTTACATGAGGTTTCACAACAACGTTTCACCAGGCAACGCCGGTCAACTGCTGTTTGTGTATGAGAAATCGGTTGGAACCTTTCCTCATATCAGCCAGCGGCGCCATCCTTGTGTCAATGCTCTGATAGGCTAATCAGTCGGATATCACAGCATCTTCTTCCTGTCTGTTACTTTTCGCGTCTGTAGAACGTCATCTTCGTGGTGTAGCAATTTTAATGGCCAGTAGTGTAAAATAGATTGTAACAAGGAATATCGTCTAAATTGTAATAAATGCTTTTTCCTAGCTTTAAGTAATAGTTTCCTGTAACTATATCTGACGGTGGACGTAAGCATTAAACTGCCTGCCGCCCGGTGTGCCCGTGAGGTTCTAGGCGCTTCAGTCTGGAACCGCGTGACCGCTACGGTCGCAGGTTCGAATCCTGCCTCGGGCATGGATGTGTGTGATGTCCTTAGGTTAGTTAGGTTTAAGTAGTTCTAAGTTCTGGGGGACTGATGACCATAGATGTTAAGTCCCATAGTGCTCAGAACCATTTGAACCATTAAACTGCCTACCGTCAAGTAACCAATAGCAGCCAACTCCGTTTCCAGTGACGTTGCTGTCAACATTATACATAAATTCACTTCCCTTTTTCTGGGAGCATACGCGAATATTTATCAGTAGTCATCTTCCTCTTCTACAGATTGTTCGGTTCGTCGTTCCGATTCTCGTGCTGCCACGTAGGATTGTATGCGCACACTTTCTCATCGCACGTACCTACTAAAACCAAGTCAATGTCGAGAAGATGCATCTGCCCACACGGCGCGAGCCTACACCGAAGCATTAACGAGGCACGATATTCCCAGCGTTAAATCTCCCGGAGGGGACGAAATTTCCGTGAAGACGTACTGCTCCGAGGCCGAAAGAAACTCGACAAGCGCAATTAATCTCCACGAATTAGAATTTAGTGTGTCGGACGTCAAAAGCAATTCTGGCAGCTGGAGACGCGTGGGGTGGCGCGGCGCGGTGCAGCCCGCCCTCTCAATTCTCTCCATTCAGTCCACTCAGGCCACAAATCATGCGACGGCGACAGCGGCCGGCCGCGCCCATCACGCCACACCGGGCCCCGCCGCCAATGTTGTCCACCGAGCACCGCCTGTGTCCCGCCGACTAACTCGTGCCAATGCGCAGGTTCATCTGACCCCCAGTTCTGGCGACTTCGACAGGTCTGAACAATTACTCGCGAAGGAGTATTCCAGAATTTGAAACACGAACAGCTGCTACCATGAATTTCTTAGAAGTAGATACCTTAGGGGTTGCGAAGCAACTCAAATCGCTTGATACGGGCAAGTCTTCAGGTCCAGATTGTATACCGATTAGGTTCCTTTCAGATTACGCTGATACAATAGCTCCCTACTTAGCAATCATATACAACCGCTAGCTCACCGATAGATCTGTAGCTACAGATTGGAAAGTTGCGCAGGTCGCACTAGTGTTTAAGAAGGGTAGTAGGAGTAATCCGTCGAACTACAGACCTATATCATTGGCGTCGGTTTGCAGTAGGGTTCTGGAGCATATACTGTATTCAAACATTATGAATCACCTCGAAGGGTACGATCTATTGATACGTAATCAGCATGGTTTCAGAAATCATCGGTCTTGTGCAACGCACGAAGTAATGGCCGCTATCGACAGGGGATCTCAAATTGATTCCGTATTTATAGATTTCCGGAAAGCTTTTGACACCGTTCCTCACAAGCGACTTCTAATCAAGCTGCGGGCCTATGGGGTATCGTCTCAGTTCTACGACTGGATTCGTGATTTCCTGTCAGGAAGATCGCAGTTCGTAGTAATAGACGGCAAATCGTCGAGTAAAACTGAAGTGATATCAGGTGTTCCCCAGGGAAGCGTCCTGGGACCTCTGCTGTTCCTGATCTATATAAATGACCTGGGTGACAATCTGAGCAGCTCTCTTAGGTTGTTCGCAGATGACGCTGTAATTTACCGTCTAGTAAGGTCATCCGAAGACCAGTATCAGTTGCAAAGCGAGTTAGAGAAGATTGCTGTATGGTGTGTCAGGTGGCAGTTGACGCTAAATAACGAAAAGTGGGAGGTGATCCACATGAGTTCCAAAAGAAATCCGTTGGAATTCGATTACTCGATAAATAGTACAATTCTCAAGGCTGTCAGTTCAACTAAGTACCTGGGTGTTAAAATTACGAACAACTTCAGTTGGAAAAACAACACAGATAATATTGTGGGGAAGGCGAGCCAAAGGTTGCGTTTAATTGGCAGGACACTTAGAAGATGCAACAAGTCCACTAAAGAGACAGCTTACACTACACTCGTTCGTCCTCTGTTAGAATATTGCTGCGCGGTGTGGGATCCTTACCAGGTGGGATTGACGGAGGACATCGAAAGGGTGCAAAAAAGGGCAGCTCGTTTTGTATTATCACGTAATAGGGGAGAGAGTGTGGCAGATATGATACGCGAGTTGGGATGGAAGTCATTAAAGCAAAGACGTTTTTCGTCGCGGCGAGATCTATTTCAGAAGTACTGGCTGCTTTATTCAAAAGAAAGAGCTTCACAAATTGACCGAGACAGCAAGGCGTTGGTCCACCTCACGCCCTTACGCAAAGTTATTCGGCTTGGCATTGATTGACAGAGTTCTTGGATGTCCTCCTGAGAGATTCAGCGCCAAATTCTGTACAACAGGCGCGTCAGATCATCAGACTCCCGAGATGGTTGGAGGGCCCTGTCCAAAATGCTGCAAACGCTTGCGATTGCGGAGAGATCCGACGGCGTTGCTGGCCAAGATAGTGTATGACAAGCACGAAGACAGGCAGTGGAAACTCTCGCCGCGTGCGCACGGGCATTATCTTGCTGAAATACACTACTGGCCATTAAAATTGCTACACCACGAAGATGACGTGCTACAGACTAGAAATTTAACCGACAGGAAGAAGATGCTGTGATATGCAAATGATTAGCTTTTTAGAGCATTCACACAAGGTTGGCGACGGTGGCGACACCTACAACGTGCTGACATGAAGAAAGTTTCCAACCGATTTCTCATACACACACAACAGTTAACCGGCGTTGCCTGATGAAACGTTGTGATGCCTCGATTAAGGAGGAGAAATGCGTAGCATCTCGTTTCCGACTTTGATAAAGGTCGGATTGTAGCCTATCGCGATTGCGGTTTATCGTATCGCGACATTACTGCTCGCGTTGATCGAGATCCAATGACTATTAGCAGAATATGGACACGCTGGGTTCAGGAGGGTAATACGGAACGCCGTGCTGGATACCAACGGCCTCGTATCACAGCAGTCGAGATGACAGGCATCTTATCCGCATGGCTGCAACGGATCGTGCAGCCACGTCTCGATCCCTGAGTCAACAGATGGGGACGTTTGAAAGACAACAACCATCTTCACGAACAGTTCGACGTCGTTTGCAGCAACATGGACTGTCAGCTCAGAGACCATGGCTGCGGTTACCCGTCACGCTGCATCACAGGCAGGAGCGCCTGCGATGGTGTACTCAACGACGAACGTGGGTGCACGAATGCCAAAACGTCATTTTTTCGGATGAATCCAGATTCTGTTTACAGCATCATGATGGTCGCATCCGTGTTTGGCGTCATCACGGTGAACGCACATTGGAAGCGTGTATTCGTCATCGCCAAGCTGGCGTATCACCCGGCGTGATGGTATGGGGTGCCATTGGTTACACGTCTCGGTCATCTCTTGTTCGCATTCGCGGTACCTTGAACAGTGGACGTTACATTTCAGATGTGTTACGACTAGAGATGGGGGATCCGCTCTTGAACTAATTCATAGAGTTCAATCTTTCAAAGGAGTGAACAATCAGTGATTCAGAAAAAAAGAACGGTAGCTCCAAACGTTTCCCACGGCAGAGAGAGAGAGAGAGAGAGAGAGAGAGAGAGAGAGAGAGAGAGACGGAGCATATCAGCAGCGCCTCTGCTGGTCACAGCACAGTGCACGCCACACAACACAGCCAGCGCCGGCCTCTGCCCTGCTTCTACCTTGGCTGCCTGCATTGTGCAGTGCCCCATTGGATTTTGTGTTTCACATTGCCGTGGCGTCTCTGTGCGTCGTCTGCCGCGCAGTGTCTGGCGCAGCGTAACTTCGCATCGCACTCTGTCGCACGTCCTGCCCTCTGGGCAGTTGATGCGAGCAACAGGACAGAGAGCCACCTAGCGGATAACATAGGAACTACTTGCAAAAACCCGCTCGCAAGGGAACGAACTATTTGTCTCGGAGCGGGTAAGTTCACCGCTACCACCTCCCTCGGAACTCGCCCGCTCAACGCTCGCCCCACCGTCTCGACTCTAGCCAGAGCGTCGAGCAAAGCGACTCAGGTGTCACTGTGGTCTCTGCGGTCTCAGCTCACGCAGTAATACAGCTCGCGGCTCGACCTGCTCGACTCAGCGCCTCTGCATCGGAGTTCGTCCCCACTGGATATTGTTCTTCGTAGTAATGCCGCTATGTATATTACATTATTATGTTATGTATACATCAATTGCTTTTATTTTATTTTTATTTGTTTAAACTGATTAGATTAGGTTCCTGATGACTCCTCTTACTATAGGATTTTTATTATAGACACTCGAATTTACGCTTTAATTACGAGCGAACCGATAAACGTATCGCAAAATGTGATACACCAATATTTTCCTTGTTTTATTCTGCGTAAGGCTATATGCAGCACTTTCGTTTTACAGTCAAATTTATATTTTTTTTTCTTATTCTGGTACGGATTTTGCGATTTTAGGCGTCTTCGAAAGGAAACGTTCACTTTAAAAATATATGGCTTGCGATGTATTTGTATGAGGTTAATGAAATTTTAATACGTTATCGCCAAATATATTGTTAATGTAAATCTCAAGTTACAACATTTTCCGATCACCCAAAAAACCACGATAGTGCAAAATAAATCAATAATCAAAAACTTTGTCATATCGTGGAAATTTCAATAAACAATACAAAATTCTTACTCATTATCTGTGTTACTTCAAAATAGGATCAAATAAGATCAAAATACAGGTATAGTACTGGAATAAACCAAGTTTAAAGGGCAATGTGCCTTCCATTTATTTTATATTGTAAATGAGTGGTGAGTCATGAGAAAGAGCTAATTCATTTCAGGGAGTGAACAGTTCTGATCCAATCTCTGAAAAGAACAGTTTTGCCCATCTCTAGTTACGACCCGTGGCTCTACCCCTTATTCGATCCCTGCGAAATCCTACATTTCAGCTCGATAATGCACGACCGCATGTTGCAGGTCCTGTATGGTCCTTTCTGGATACAGAAAATGTTCCACTGCTGCTCTGGCCAGCACATTCTCCAGATCTCTCACCAATTGAAAACGTCTGGTCAATGGTGGCCGAGCAACTGGCTCGTCACAATACGCTACTCACTACTCTTGATGAACTGTGGTATCGTGTTGAAGCTGCATGGGCAGCTGTACCTGTACACGCCATCCAAGCTCTGTTTGACTCAATGCCCAGGCGCATCAAATCGTTATTACGGCCAGAGGTGGTTGTTCTGGGTACTGATTTCCCAGGATCTATGCACCCAAATTGAGTGAAAATGTAATCACATGTCAGTTCTAGTATAATATATTTGTCCAATGCGTACCCGTTTATCATCTGCATTTCTTCTTGGTGTAGCAATTTTAATGGTCAGTAGTGTAATTTCTAATACTGCTTCACACACTGTTATGCAGTGTTCACATAAAATCGAAGTTTTCTAGGTGTTAAAGATAGAGACTAATGTATTCTCACAGTATGAGGTGAAGTTGCTATCTTTTTACCTCCAGGTCCCCCTTAAACTAAAAAGAAGCTTTGATGACACGTGGAATGTGAGAAAGAGTCACTAATATGGAAAATTTCGTCGTTTGTTTTCGTGCTGGTGTGTGGAACTAGTCGCACTAGTAGTAATAGTTTAATTCAGCCTTGGAAGATGTTGGTCATGTTTTGGTATTACAAAAAACGGAAAAATACGAACATAATTCTTAGACAAGATGTTTAAACAAAGTGTCACATTGAGGTGACAAAGAGTCATGGGAAAGCGATAAGCACACATGCATATATGCTATGTGAACACAATATGAAAGGGCATTGCATTAGCGGAGCTGTCATTTTTATTCAGGTGATTCACGTGAAAAGGTTTTCGACGTGATTATAGCTCACGACTGGAATTAATAGACTTCGAAAGTGGAATGGCAGTTGGCGCTAGATGCATGGGACATTCCATTTCGGAAATCGTTAGGAAATTCAATATTCCGATATTCACAGTATCACGAGTATGGCAACAGTACCAAATTTCAAGCGTTACCTCTCACCGCGGACAACGCAGTGGTCGACGGCCTTTACTTAACGACCGAGAGCAGCGGCGTTTGCTTAGAGTTGTCGGTGCTTACAGACAAGCAACACTCCGTGAAAAATTGCAGAAACCAATGTGGGACGTAGGATGATCGTGTCCGTTAGGAGAGTGGTCGAATTTGGCGTTGATGGGCTATGGCAGCAGACGACCGATCGGAGTGCCTTTACTAACAGCACGACATTGTCTGTAGTGCCTTTCCTGGGATCGTAATCATATTGGTTGGGTACTAGACGACTGGAATACCATGGCCTGGTCAGATGAGTCCCAAATTCAGTTGGTAAGAGCCGATGGTAGGGTTTGAGTGTGGTGCACACCCCTCGAAGCCATGGACCAAAATTGTCAACAAGGCACTGTGCAATAGTGTGGGCTGTTTTAACATGGAATGGACTGGGTCCGCTGGAAATGCTTACGTTCGGCTACTTGGAGACCAAATTCAGCCATTCATGAACTTCGTGTCCCTGAACAATGATGTCATGTCACCGGACTACAGTTGTTCGCGATTAGTCTGAAAAACATGCTGGACACTTCGAGCGAATGAGTTGGCCACCCAAGATCGACCGACATAAAGTCCATCGAACATTAATGGGGCATAATCCAGAGGTCACTTCTAGCACAAAACCGTGCACCGCAATTATGGACTGCTACAGAGGCAGCATGGCTCAGTATTTCTGTAGAGACTTCCAGCGACTTGCTGAGTCCATGCCACTTCGAGCTGCTGCACTACGCCGGGCAAAAGGAGGTCCCACACGGTATTAGGAGGTATTTTGTGGCTTTTGTTACCCCAATGTATTCTAACAGGAGGTAGTGTTGATCAAAACTAGAAGAAAAGTTCTTATAATTATATGTCCAGAAAGCAGTAGCTTTTGAGATATGGGCTATCCTGTCATCACATTACCATTTGTCTGTCACATACGAGTAGAAGTAGCCACTATGGGGCAGGCAGTGCTGACGTGGTTACCACTCATCCTGACACATCCCTCATTCCTTCTATGCAGGTAATTACGCACTCTTTCAAATATACCTGTCTCAATTGGGACTGCATCACGTGGTTTGGTCACACGCTCCTCTAAAGCCTACACGTTATCGATGACTTACGCATTCATCAGTGTCTTTAAATGTCCCCATAGCCAAAAATCCAACGGACTGAGGTCCGTTGAACGGGGAGGCCATACTATCGGACCTCCTCAACCAATCCGTAGCCCACGATGCGTGACGGTGAGGTACTGTACACAATCCGTAGTAAATGTGGTGGTGACCTATCGTGCAAAGACCTCAGTCGTTGCGTTCCTGCAAGGGTAACGTTCTTGAATAGTGTCGGTAATTCATCACGCAGAAATCGATGATACGCGGCATGTTTTAATCTGTTTGGGAAATTGCACGTCCCAATGAGTCTGTCATCGACTATTCCTGGCAATACATTGATACTGAAGCGAGCTAATGCCTCGTCTCAATGATTGCTTGAAGATTTCCATCTGCCTAACCGTACTTATTGCGATCATTTGCTATGTCATCTCTCGTGAATCCCGCCTCATCTGAAAATAAAAAATGGTTCAAATGGCTCTGAGCACTATGGGACTTAACATCTATGGTCATCAGTCCATCTCAAAATAAAAGCACTGCATACTACACATTACTCATCACAAGTAAAGCAGCCCATACCTCTGCAACTATTGTTTTCTAGTCATAGAGTTACAGGATATTTTCTTCTAGGTTTTACCAACGCTGCCTCATATTTGAATATGTGACACTCTTTTAAACATCCAGTACACAGAGCTTTACTTATCTGCAGGTCTAGTTTGACGAGGATCGGACAGGTAGTTGGCCGTGGCCTTAAAGTAGGAACCATTCAGGCATTTGCCTGAAGTAATACAGAGAAAGCAATGGAGACCTAAATGAGAACGCTCGGATGAAGATTGGAGCCTCCATCCTCCAGAATACAAGGCCAGTCTGCTTAAAACAATGCTACCTTATTCGGTTTAACCCTAGTGTACAATACTGTTTTGCAAAGAAGTTAGCCGGCCGATGTGGCCGAGCGGTTCTGGGCGCTTCAGTCTGGAACCGCGCGACCACTACGGTCGCACATTCGAATCCTGCCTCGGGCATGGATTTGTGTGATGTCCTTAGGTTAGTTAGGTTTAAGTAGTTCTATGTTCTAGGGGAATGATGACCTCATATGTTAAGTCCCTTAGTACTCAGAGCCATTTGTACCATTTTATTTATTTTTTTTTGCTTCGAAGTTATTTAATTGTGTAATATGCTAGTGCGACACCTTTGATTGATTTCTCACTTCCAGTCACCGCACACACTATACAAACATTATTCATAATGTAACACTACACACAATCAGCTGACTTCAGGACCACAGCGACGATGTTTGGCTTCCATTTTGTGTACTGCAGCTTCCCACTTGCTACACTGAAAAACTGAGTCAAGAATCCTAAATATTTCGTGAGATGCTGAATTCGAATGAGATGGTTGTTGACAAGACACGGGACGGTCATTCCTCATTCGAGAGGGTGGACTCTGGAAAGCGTAACAGGCAACCATCTTCAGTTGAAATGACACCGGAGTGCAGTTCTAAGGAACGCAGGAACAAGTTCTGGAGCACGTCGTACTACAGACACTGTTGAAAGCGTACGTCTGCAGTAGACGACTCATATGTGTGCCCTTATTGAGCCAGCTGTATCGTCAATTACGACAGCAGTGGACATGAGAACATCGTGATTGGATAATTGGGCAATGAAAACAAGCTGTCTGGTGAGACGAATCGCGCTCCTTACTACATCACGTCGATAGTCTGACAGGATACGTCGTCTTAGAGGAGCAAGTCTGCAAGACATGCGCACAGTGGACTACACAACGTACCCAGGGCTGTTGTGACAGTATTCACATGAACCCACTTGTCACTTGTGGTCGTCATAAGACGGAGCGTGAACGCTGTGTATTATGTCAGTATTATTGTTAATCATTTCATGGCTTATTATTTCCGCACCAGACGTGGCATTTTTCAGCAAGACAATTCTGCATGCTACATCAAATGTTTCAGGGATCATGGTATTGGATTACAACAACTTGTCCGATACCAACGCTGTCAAATATACAGGACCAAGGGGAAACATTCTCGGACTGCCGCAGAGATGACGCTGATACGACGGAATTTATTTTGGTATTCGCCACCAGAAATTCATTCCAAGTTTATCAAGGTTAATAACAACTCTGATCTTTTGATTTAGAACAGTTAAGGAATGGGCTGTACTTCTCGAGAAGATAATTTAAGTAAATGACATGGTGAAAATGCAACTCGAGATTTAAACAACGAGAAAGCATCGAATATGGCATTAGAAGACGAGTAAAGGTAAATAGAACAGCGGACGCTATAAGCACATCAGAATAAAGATAACGGTACAGGAAAAAACAACTTTGTGCAAGATGGTTGCCGCATTGATACGGTTAAAGAACTGTACCAGGTAATTGTATATGCTTTTCAAGATTTACGAGATTATGGGGGCCTGTATGAAAGTATCTGTAACGCAGTGCAGATGTGAGTGCTGTACTGCATCCAAATGGGAAGACGACGAGGAAGGCCACCATTCAACACGTACGAGTGTAGGGGAGAGTGTTGTACCTAGAGGATAGTGTGCCTGGGAATGCATCGTGGTTTATTGTCGGTAGTTCAGTCTAGTGATTGATTTTAGAATCACGTGAAGGAATGCACACAAGAGACTGCCATAAGCACTGTCTGCAATTTTCTACAATTTTTGTTGTTGTCAGATATGGGATTCCGTTTTTTTGCAGGATTTGTATATATTTCGCGATCTTCACATTTATGTGCTGTAGCCTATAACATATTAAAGTAGTTTGGAATGTATTAATTCTTCAGGTACACGATTTTATTGTGAGTGAAATTCTATATATTGTGGGTAAAATGCTATATATTTTTAGAACTATTTACATGACATATTGGCAGTTAATCCAGGCTTCGTCGCTCATGCACCATCCTGTACCTTGAAACAGATGACGGTATTTTACCACGGAACATGCGATACTTGCAAAAGAAATGTGTTTCTTTAATGTCTTAATAATTTTACTTCTCTTGAAAATGGAAACTCGTTTTAGTTTCCAACAGCTTCTTTTTCAAAATGTTTTTAACTTGGAGCTGGTTTTTGAAAATACTTCTGCTTAATTTGATTTCACTTACTGATTGTTGGTGTGTAGTAGAGCAGTAATGTGACAGATAGACTATAAAATACAACACTGACAACGTTCTTTCCATTGCAACGTTTTAAAATTTTGAATAGAATATTTGTTCCTCGGTGTATGACCATGTTGTACCTCGGAACATGTTTTCTCACTTGGAAGAACCTTAATTTTGCAGAGCGAGCTTTATAATTTCAGAAAAAGGTTGCAGCACATAAAAGTGAAAGCCATATTTTAAAACTAAAATAAGGAAATATTTTAAACTTCTATTACAGGGCAGGAGGCTGAAAAGTGTAGCAAGGTACAATGCTTTCCCCTACAGGAAACTACAATGTGTAATGTGTTAAACAAGTATTCGTTGTTAAGGTCGGCCGTGATTAAAATCTGAGCCAAGTTATATGGGAAATTACAAAAAAACTAAAACAAAGAAAGAAGAATCCGACATACCGTTAACTATCCGACTGGGGCGGAAATCGGTAGGTGTGATGTACATGTCCAGACAAATACAGTTTCAGAAAAATTGGATGATTTATTCAAGGGAAAGAACTTCATAAACTGAGAAAGTCGATAACGCTTTGGTCCATCTCTGGCCCTTATGAAAGCAATTATTCGGCTTGCCATTGTTTGATACAGTTGGTATATGTCATCCTGGGGGATATCGTGCCAAATTCTGTCCAGGTGGTGCATTACATCGTCGAAATTCCGAGGTGGTTGAAGGCCCTGCCCATAATGTTTCAAAGGTTCTCAGTTGGTGAGAGATCCGGTAACGTTGCTAGCCAAGGTAGGGTATGGTTCAAATGGCTCTGAGCACTATGGGACTTAACATCTGAGGTCATCAGTCCCCTAGACTTAGAACTACTTAAGCCTAAGTAACCTAAGGACATCACACACATCCATGCCCGACACCGGATTCGAACCTACTGCTGTACTGCAAGGGTGCCGCTGATGACTACTATGCTATGAAAAAAAAAAAAAAAAATGCCACCCCAGACCATCACTCATGGCTGTCGGGCCGTATGGCAGACGACAGTCAGGGTGGTGTCTCATCGCTGGCCGGGTACCTCCAGAGACGTCTTCGGCCTGGAATCTCATTGACTGAACTGCATTTGTCTTCAGTGATGAGTCCCGTTTCGGACTGAGCCATGGTGACCAGCAAAGTCGTGTCTGGAGATGTTCCGGCCAACGATGGGATACCAACCTGACTATCACCCATCATACAGCCTGGCAGCCAGGAATGATGGTCTAGGGTGCCATTTCTTTTCATAACATGACCCCTCCTGTCATCAGCGGCGGCCTTACAGCACAGCGCTACGTCGACGATATTGTACGTCCCGTTTTGTTTCGTTGCCCTTCACGGTAAACCATCCAGGGTTTACATTTCCGCAAGATAATACCCTCCTACTCATGTCACGAGTTTCAAGTGCTTGTGATCATGCTTGCCAAGCCGTACCATGGCCAGAAGATCGCGGGACCTCTACACAGTTTAGGACAGCGATCGTCAAACTGCGGCCCGAATCAAGTATTCGTGAGGCCCGCCATTCTCAGCCCTATTTTATAACAATCTGTGTCTGACAACTAACAGCCTAATACAAAACGACAACTAGCGTTAAGAGCTGTACTTTTGCTGCTTAGCAACAAAAAAATACTTACACAGCGAGTTACGATTTTAAGATGTGCTTAATTTTAGTCGATGTTGATGAATTCGTCCATGAGCTAAGTAAAGTTGACCGCTTACCTCAGGGGTATAGGGGTCAAGTAGCGCGGCCATTGCTGTGTTACAGCGGGAAACTTTTTTCGTGACAAAAAATAGAAACACCTACATCTGTCGTTATGATTTTATTTTATTTTGTCGCTACCAGTTTCAACGCTTCATTGCGTCATCTTCAGGCTGTTTTGATGCGGTACAGGTTGATATGATCCCCATGCATAACCCATCAGTTGCCAACATTACTGGATACGCAGATAATCTGAAACTTGTGTCAGCACTTCAACCATCAACTGCCAACTCAACTGGATACCCAGATAATCTGAAACTTACGTGTTAGCACTCCAACCATCAACTGCCAGTTGGCAGTTGATGGTTAGAGTAGTGACACGTAAGTTTCAGATTATCTCTCCGTATCCAGTAACGCTGGCAACTGATGGGTTAAGCGTGGGGATCATATCAAACTGTACCGCATCAAAACAGCCTGAAGATGACGCAATGAAGCGTTGAAACTGGTAGCTACAAAATAAAATAAAATCAAAAGGAAGGCTGTAGGTGTTTCTATTTTTTGTCAGGATAGTAAACGGCCGTCGTCCCAGAGACCTCCTGCTAAAAGGATGGATATACAAAAGCGGAAACTTTTATTGTTTTGTCTTCCAGTACCAATAACTCACGTGTACGAGCGTCTCGTAGCGATCAGCTGCTACGGTATGAATTTTGAGACGGAAATAAAATGGATTTGTGAATGCGTGTTACAGAGACGGTCGTTTTCAAATGCGATACTTACTTGCAGCAAGGAACATTACACTAAAGATCTTATAATACAGTGCAATGAATAGAAGAAAACTGACATTCAAGTCATATGTCATAGTGTCTCATATTGAATAATACTTTGAAACATAAGTACAGTTACTTTTATTAACCAATTGACCATCCGTTCACACAGACAACACTCGACTTAGTTAGGCAAAGCTGTGCTACGACTTTGCGGTCACTGGGGGTGCAACAATCTGAAAAAGAGAACAGTTAACAGGAAGTGGTCTGAATGGTGCCGATTTTTAACGATCACAGCAGGGGGCCAGCTGCCAACTTATCGCGCCCTTACCACAAATAGTCTACTGGACGCTTGCAACATACCAATTTGTACAGTTTACCAATTAATAATAAGATTGGTATACATGCGGACCGAGGTGTCGTCCCCCAATATTAATACTGGCTGTTGAGCAAAACGCTTTGACGACCGCTGGTTTAGGACGTTTGGAGTATTATGGACAGGGCACTCCACTCATCTCGGGATTTCGACAATATAACGCGCCAATTCGACAGAATCTGGCATGTTATCTTTCAGGACGACATCCAAGAACTGTATGAATCAATGCTTGCATAAGGGCCAGAAGTGGACAAACGTGTTATTGACTTGCTCAGTCTGTGAATGCTCTCTCTCTTGATTAAATCATCCATTTTTCCGAAATTGAAATAATTCCTTTCTCTGTAAATGTACGTCACTCGTAGTGAAGTTGCGTGCTTATGGAATATCGTCTCTGTTATGTGACTGGATTTGTGATTTCCTGTCAGAGAGGTCACAGTGCGTAGTAACTGACGGAAAGTCATGGAGTAAAACAGAACTGATTTCTGGCGTTCCCCAAGGTAGTGTTATAGGCCCTTTGCTGTTCCTTATCTATATAAACGATTTTGGAGACAATCTGAGCAGCCGTCTTCGGTTGTTTGCAGATGACGCTGTCGTTTATCGACTAGTAAAGTCATCAGAAGATCAAAACAAACTGCAAAACGATTTAGAAAAGATATCTGAATGGTGCGAAAAGTGGCAGTTGACCCTAAATAACGAGAAGTGTGAGGTCATCCTCGTGAGTGCTAAAAGGAACTTGTTAAACTTCGGTTACACGATAAATCAGTCTAATCTAAAAGCCGTAAATTCAACGAAATACCTAGATATTACAATTACGAACAACTGAAATTGGAAGGAACACACAAAAAATGTTGTGGGGAAGGCTAACCAAAGACTGCGTTTTATTGGCAGAACACTTAGAAAATGTAACAGATCTAGTAAGGAGACTGCCTACACTACGCTTGTTGGTCCGCTTTTAGAATTCTGCTGCGCGGTGTGAGATCCTTACTAGATAGGACTGACGGAGTACATCGAAAAGGTTCAAAGAAAGGCAGCACGTTCTGTATTATCGCGAAATATGGGAGAGAGTGTCACAGAAATGATACAGGATTTGGGCTAGAAATCATTAGAAGAAAGGCGTTTTTCGTTGCGACGGAAACTTCTCACAAAATTCTAATCACCAACTTTCTCCCCCGAATGCGAAAATATTTAGTTGACACCGACCTACATAGGGAGGAACAAAAGAAAATGGCTCTGAGCACTATGGGACTTAACATTTGAGGTCATCAGTCCCCTAGAACTTAGAACTACTTAAACCTAACTAACCTAAGGACATCGCACACATCCATGCCCAAGGCAGGATTCGAACCTGCGACCGTAGCGGTCGCGCTGTTCCAGACTGAAGCGCCTAGAACCGCTCGGCCACACCGGCCGGCTAGGGAGGAACGATCACCACGATAAAATAAGGGAAATCAGAGCTCGTACGGAAAGATATAGCAGTTCATTCTTTCCGCGCGCTATACGAGATTGGAATAATAGAGAATTGTGAAGGTGGTTCGATGAACCCTCTGCCAGGCACTTGAATGTGATTTGCGGAGTATCCATGTAGATGTAGGTGTAGATATGTACCGATTTCAGTCCCATTCGGATAATTCCTTCGTAGCGCAACTTTTTTTTTTTCGTGGAGTGTATTTCGCCCTGAAGTGAGTGGAGGCTCGTAACCGCCGCTTTCGCAATTGTCTCACAAACGGCTCGTTTGTGGATCCATGTTTGTTTCTATTTTCGTGTATTTTCACCCGTGTCAGTTTTCACTATTATTTATAACAGACCCTGCGTATTAGGCGAGCGTTCATATTATTCTGTCGAAATACTGTAGTTCTTTTACTCTTCTCTGGCGGCGTGCTTCGGACTGGCGAGCATCAGCACCAAGACGGCGCCGGGCGTCCTCGGGCGGCGGTAATCGTCGTCCCCGTTGCGACGGCCAGACAGACAACATCGTGACGTCGAGCCAGCTGTCATAAAGCTTCCAGTTTACGGCGCTAAAACCCGGAGGCTGGCACCGCCGCTGGACGCCAAGTAATTCGGGGCCCGTCCCATAACAGCTCAAAGTGGCAAAAAGCTCGCCAGTTCGCATCAGCTACTGCATACAGCCGTTCGCTGACCGCGCGACGGTACTCAGCTCTGACGGCTTTTAAAGAAGGGAACTTAGCTCTGGATGAAAACACCTTAGGAACGGGACCGCCAGCCGCGTACGAGATAGTCAAAGTTTTAATAATCATCTCAAAAAAATATAGCTGCCACAATGAAAATATATGATAGTATCATTCCTGCTCTACATATTCATCTTTAAAGAGATAGACCAGGGTGACGCTCGATTTCGGAACCGATATTCGTGATTTTTTCAATATAGTAAAAAACAAGTTACAAAACTGACTTTAAACCGTTATTGTACACCCTTAAGATTGTT